>NC_137064.1:16023106-16180529 GCF_032717465.1 Coenobita brevimanus | reverse complement strand
TTTATTTTTTTAGCACTTACCAACTTTCTAGCGACACGTCATAGTATACAAAAGATATTTTTTCCTTTTAAATTAATCTAGGGACACAAAATGCCATTTATATGTCATAGTTATACAGGTAAAATAAAATCCCTTGAAACTCCAAATAACCTTTCTCGACGACCACCTCAACATATGAAACTTTCTCTTCAATATGAACGCCAAGTAACATCATTTCACGTGTAAACCGATTTCCTTTAATATGTTACTTTGCCTTTCCTTATAGCAAATTCCCTTCTTTACGGTTTAGTCAAATTTTGGGGTTTCACAAGAAAAATATAGTCCGTTAGTCTAATTTGCATATTCAGCATCTCTACTCAAAAGTACGCCGTTCAAGCATTATTTCATTAGAACTGTTTTGAAGTAAATCTTGGGCTGATCATTGAAAACCATTATTTTTTTCTTACTGATTGTGACTTTTTTGGAATGAAATAGAAAATAAATGGATAATGCTTCACTCGGTAATATCAACATAATCGGATTGTGACATTCTTTAAAGTTCATATCAAAGGAGGAAAAATTTCATTTTTTTTTTTTTTTACATATGGACAAGAAATCTTTCAAATAAAGGAGCCGATTCTCAATGATTATCAATTTTTCGTCACATTATTGCAGTTATGTTTTCACTCTAACTAGTTCATATATCAGGCTGTCAATACCTCCTCATATTATATTTTTATAGAACCTCCAGTATAACCGTTAGGTGTGATTTTACCGACAGAAATATGTCATTGTTTAAAACTACTCTTTATGATGTTCAATATTTTATTTCTTGAGGCAAGTACATTTATTTCTTCTAGGACGGATTTTTTTTTTCACTTTCATTAGTGTTTTCTAAACTATGGAAACAACGGAGTTCATTTTCCATCAAATTTTTACATTTCTAGAAGATGTATATTTAGCATTTTCACAAAAATATGCAGATTTTGGCATCACTGCAGTCGAATTGCTTTGAATTACTCCTCAACCTGTTGATTGCAAAAGTATCAAATTCACTCATTGCACTGTTTTTTAGCCTTGAAGTGAGGGCCACGTTGAATGAAAAAATAAATAAATAAAACTGCATATACGCGTTAAAATCCGCACAATTTTAAGGCCTGCATTAATATCTTTCCATCTTAATGCTCCTACAACCTGTATTTTTTTTTTTTTATATACACGAGATACCAACGGACTTGATGAACCAAATTCAATTTAATATCCCATCATTGCAACATGTTTTTACACTCGAGTTCATTATTATCTGACTGTGAATACATCAACAGTTTTTTTAATGAGTCATCATGGTTTGGAGCGATAATATAGCTTATGGATCCACATGAATTTTTATGTGCAAAATTCCTTTTTCTCATCTTAATCAACATTCTGAAGGAGTTATTTTAAAGCCTAGTCATACACATAAAAACGTCCCTTCTTACTCAAAAACTTTCTTTTTTTTCTGACAACTCTTTTAACAGAATAGATTAATTGCGCAAAAAGAAACATCAAATGCCAGTTTATATCATGTGAGAATTGATTTTTTTTTATATGTAACTTCACCTTTCCTAATAGAAACTCTTTCTCTAGGTCCCATTTTTACATTAAAAATGTTATCCGAATATTCTAAACATTTTTCTGTAGTTATCTCAATAAAAAAAATCTATATATAATTCTCGAAGATCCATATTTTGCATTTTCATACAATAAATTAGGTTTTTATGGTGATTCTAGGTAAATTTTTTACATTTACTCTTAAAACGGTCCCTTTCAGCTGAAACCAATTGGAACTGCATTAAAATGAGAGTTTCAATTTAAAAAAAAAAAAAAAAGTAAACAGACCGCACTTAATAAATTCATGCCATAAATGCTGTATACTGCAATATTTTCTCAATTGTCATGGACAAGAAATCTGCCGACTTGAGGGTCCATATTCAATAAAATTATTATATTCATACCAGTATTGGAATGTTATGTTTGTCTTCTCAGGCCAAATTTTATGGTTTTCAATCCGTCCTTTTTTTTTTTTTTTTTCTTTCGAATGGTCACCGTTTGGAGTGACTATCCACGGAAATATTTTATTTTCCATCATTAACATCTCTAATTTGTCAAATTTTGCATTTTGTATAGTCAGAGGGATAAAAATGAAATTCCTCCAAACTCATCACATCTCATTACTTTTAAAAATCCCTAAATGAAACGACACTTATTGTGTAATAAACACTTAATATGCTAGTTCATTATACATGTTACTACTAATTTTTTATACAGGAAGGTTTTTGGGATTCGCAGTTTTTCATCAGCGAAAAACGGCTAAAGTGGCAGTTCATTACTCATGGGAATTTATTTCGCTTTGTATTGTATTACAAATATTCTTCAAACAAATTTTTTTTTTACGTTGCATTTTTTCATCTAAATTTTTTGCTTTATCATAGAAACGATTTTGTTTCCCATCAAACTAAGATTACAGTTGTCGAAATTCTGTATTTAGCGGTTCCACACAAACCTACGTGGGTTTTAACACTACTCCAGTAGAACATTTTTTTGTCCATTTTCTTCCAATCGCAAATAGTTGATTTTTTTTTTTTTCCCTCGAAGTGATGGTTAAGTTGAAGAGAAAAAAAAATAATAGGAATGGTCTCCTAAAAGTAAAATAAAGTCACAAGGTGTCCTAACAGTTCATGTCAGTAGTTCGGCAAGTTGTATTTTTTTTTTTTTTTTGATCTTTCATTGAAGAATAGATGTAAAAAATCCAAAATCTTTATTTAATCCATACAAAAATATTGGAATGTTTTTACTTTCTCAAATTCATCTTTATATGACTGCCAAAGCAGATAAAATGATTTCTAACTAAATTTTAAACCTTTTTCTGTGATTCTTTCATCAGTCAATACTTTTTGAATAATAAACATCTCAAAGTCTTGCTCGTTTCAAGTGTGAATTTTTAATTTATATGCTTGCTCACATCTCCTTATAGAAACTTTTTTTCTCTTTTCATTTTGAAAGTTTCAAAATTTCAGTATTTATCCCAACGACTTTAGATTACATTTGTCGGTTGCATATTTTGAGTTATCAATTTTTTTTTTTTTTTTGTTAAAATTTTGTCCTATTCTTTTCAGGCTTCAGGTCACGAAACTATCGAATAATAAAAACTATTTGTACAGATTCGGCTTTCACCATCAAAAGTCCTTAACCTTAAGGTGACATTTACACAATTTCTTTCTATATTCAAGCAAGATTCATTTTCTCCTAATCTTTCATGCACGAGAAATGTACGAACTTATTTAAAATGTTTATCAATCTCATGTCCCATAATTGCAAAGGATTTTATTTTTAATATTTATTTCATCTCTCAATACCTCATTTTTTACTGTTTCGAGTAATTTTGGCAATGTAAATATGTCTCATGGCCAAGAATTACCCTTTATAATATGCCAAAATTACTTTTATTTCTTTTTTTTGAAGTCTTGAGATTGAATCTGAAAACCGTGGAAGACGAATAAAATAAAATTCCACAATTTTAATTATCTTCCATTTTCTCGACGTACTGTGCAATAAAAACCTTAGATGAGAGTTTATATGGAGTATAAATTGATTTTTTTTATGTATACATTTTTCCGTTTGGCAGTTGTTTTATCTTTTCCAAATTTTTCCGCGGTATTCCTTACAAATGTAGAGTAAACGTTGACGTTAAATATTTTGCGTTTTCACATAAAAAAAAAGAATTTCACGATTTTTTTTTTTTTAAGCCAAAGCAGTGTAACAAATTAAAACGTTGTACTGCTTCTTTGCTCGTTTGCAAATGGGTCATTCGTGAAAAAAAAGAAAAGGCCATAAAAAATCATGTTTAATAAATAAGAATTAACACTTCAATCCGAGCATTTACAACACTTCGTACCAACGCTTGTTAAAACAGTATTTTTCTCTATTTAAGAAACAACCACAGCAACGAAATTCATAATATGTATCAATTAAACATCTCAAGATTCAATAATATTTTAATCAATAAATTATTTTTAGTTCTATCTGTACCTTATCATTATTTTTTCATACGTGTCAAAGTTTGGAATATGCATTATCTTAGAAGACGAACCTTCATAATTTGTTTTATTTTGAATAGTGAACATGCACATAGTGACATTGTCAAAAAAGAAATTCATTCTAATTCTAATTCATATATATATATATATATATATATATATATATTGTTACATAGCCTATGATTTCGTCATCCTTTGTGTAATTCTAACGTACAGTATGCTGCATGTTTGATCACGAGCGTGTTCTACCTCACTCCCCCCTTCTACCCTTATAGTAGAGTAAGTCGTTCTTTCTGTTGTTCAGAGCAGGATTGTCAACTCTTTGTCCCCTATGGCTTCATTTGCGCGTCCTTCTTACAAGTTGTATCAAGCTCTGCCGGCCCCTATATAATGAGCTCAGTCTCTACATTAATTGCCACTTACATCTACTCCTCATTTTGCTCACATCTCTGTCCTCCCCTGTACAGTTGTTATTATTGTGAGTGCTCAGGAAGTCTCCAGCCATCTAGCAGCTCTGTAATTTGAGTATGTGTTATTACATTTTGTTCTTGTACTGTATAGCATAAGGTGTTGATTCGTAGGCCTAGTAAAGTATTTGTAATTCATATTGTCAGCCAGTGGTAATAATATTTTGTATCTGTAATAATATATCTTGCATTCACTGAGTATTATCTGGTTTTCTCATTTTATCAGGGCTGACAGATAAATTTACTCTTGCTAATTTCGTGTTAATAGAGGCTATTGCAGTTAACCATATATTTAACCTGTTTTTTGCCATTATATTATCCTTTTGAGTCCTGAATGTTTAGTAGTTAGTTTGAGCATTAAGCTTTAACTGGTAATTTTACCTAATTCTTTTGTTTTGAACCTGGAACTTTGCGGGACAGTTTTCTCTGTTCCGTAACATAAATTTGGCGACCTCTTATCAGGATATTCAGGATATTATGATAAGGATATTGCTTGATACTTTGTGACTGATTTATTCATGATGTCTACCATTACTACTCTTGATGAAGCCAAAGATTTTTTGTCAAATGTGCAGTGTGTGATGTAGAAAACAGAACAAAGAATGAACTTAAGCTAGTTGCTCAACAACGGGGAATTGCAGTTCAATCTCATCATTCAAAGATCAAATTGTTGGCATGATTAATAAAAGCTTGTTTAATGTAACTCCTCCAAATAAGCAAACGCAGAGTGAAATAGCTAAGTTACAGCTATCTCTGCAGGAGGCTCGTGTTAAGGAGGCTGAGTTTCAGGCACGTGCTAAGGAGGCTGTCAGGCTAAGGAGGCGGCGTTTCAGGCTCGTATTCAGGAGGCTGAATTTCAAGCAAATGCTAAGAAGGCTGAATCTCAGGCTCATATTCAGTAGGCACAGGTACAGGCTCAGGCACAAATTGAACTTCCTAGGATTCAGGCAGACCATGAGTATCGCATGAAATAATGTGGAACAGGATCATCTAGCTCTGATGATTTTGATGTGGCTAAAAATGTTAAACTTGTCCCTCCTTTTAATGAATCTGATTTAACAAAGTATTTTCAGTTGTTTGAGAGGGTAGCTACAGGTTTTAATTGACCCAAAAAGTATTGGCCAGTACTCCTTCAAACTGTTCTCACCGGTAAAGCTCAAGTAACTTATGCATCTTTGCCTCAGGATCAATCTAATAATTATGATGTAGTTAAGAGATTGATTCTTAAGGCCTATGAGCTTGTTCCTGAAGCCTATAGAGTAAAATTTAGGACAACTTATAAGCAAGATAAACAATCTCATGTTGAGTATGCAAAAATCAAAGAAGACCTGTTAGAGCAGTGGTTACATTCTAAGAATATGGATTCTGATTTTGGTAAATTTAAGCAGATGATTTTGCTGGAGGACTTCAAAAGATGTATTAATAATGATGTAAGCCTATATCTTGATGAGAAAGGAATAGATAATTTGTCTGATGCTGCAGTTTTAGATGATGAACATGTTCTCACAAGAGATATTCTAGAGAAAAAAGGAAACCTCTACTCAGAGTACAGGTAACAGGAAAGAGAAGAAAGATGTTTCTCAGGAAGTAAATACCAGCTTCACCTCTAGATTTCAGAAAAGTAAATGTACTTATTGTAGTAAGCTTGGTCATACTACGGAGAAATGTTTCAGGAGACAGCGTGATGTGAACAAAAAGGAGTCTTTAAATATTCAGTCAATTGGTCTAGTGTCCACCCTTGAGAGTTCCCAGAATTCTTTAACTGATTTAACTGAACCTGCTTTGAGGGTTAAATTAAATTCTCATGCTGGAGCTCCTCTTTTGAGCAGTAACGTGGGTGACACTCTCAAGAGTTCATGTGCTAATATCCTGTCTGATTGTTTTGTCAGTCCTCTGGACAGTAATGACAGGAAATCAGTTAAAATATATCGTGATACATGTGCTTGCCAATCCCTGATGCTGACCAGTGTTCTAGGCTCTAATGTTAATTCCTCGGATGAAACTGTAATCTTACAAGGTGTAGGGAATAATTACTTCTCTGTCCCTCTGTGCAGAGTGAATTTAGAGTCTGGTTTTGTTAATGGTTGGGTTGGTTGAGACACTCCCAATGTCAGGTGTAACTTTCTTGGAAATGATATTGGTGGAAGTCAAGTGTGTCCAGCTCTTCAGTTGTCTAGTGAGCCAGTGGCTGCGACCCAGGATTATGATGTCCCTGATGTGTTCTCTGCATGTGCTGTCACTAGGGCTAAGTCTAAAGTTACTGGTGACAGAGGATAATGATGATATCCTAGCTGACACTTTTCTTGCTAATTTGGACCACTCACCAGATGAGGCAGTACCCCGTAGTGTTGATAATTTGTCTCGTCAAGAGTTGGTTGAGTTGCAGGTTGCTGACCCTGAGTTGAAAGGTCTAGCTAACTCTGCTTGCAGTGAGAGTCAGCCGGTGCTTCTACTTATTATATAAAGTCAGGAGTACTTATGAGGAAGTGGAGACACCCCACAGAATCAGCCGACTGTGAATGGGAGGTTGTACATGAATTTGTCATCCCTGGTGTTTGTAGGCAGGATATCATTAGAGTGGCTCATGATTCCAGTTTGGCAGGACAACTTGGAGTGAGGAAGACTGTGGCACGCATTTTGAAACACTTCTACTGGCCAGGTATCTTCAGGGTTGTTTCCTGGTATTGTAAGTCTTGTCACACCTGTCAAGTTGTGGGGAAGTGAAATCAGACCGAAAAGGTTGCACCTCTAGTTCCCATTCCTCCTTTTGAGGCGCCATTCACCCGTGTGTTGGTGGATATTGTGGGCCGTCTTCCTAAGATTTCTTCAGGATTTTCTTGTGTTGACCCTCATTGATATGGCTACTCGTTATCCTGAAGCCATTCCACTTAGAAATATCTCAGCAAAAACATGGTTAAGGAAATGCTAGGGTTCTTCACAAAGTTTGGTCTGCCCAAGGAGGTACAGTCAGACCGGGGAAGTAATTTCATGTCAAATGTTTTCAAACAGTCTCTGAAGGAGTTGGGCATCACCCAGATCACGTCTTCAGCTTACAATCCCCAGACCCAAGGAGCGTTGGAGAGATATCATCAAACACTCAAATCGATGCTCAAGAAATACTGTTTGGAACATCAGAAAGACTGGGATAAAGGTCTTCCATTCGTTGTACTTTCCGCAAGAGAATCTCCAAATGAATCACTGGGCTACTCACCCTTTGAACTACTGTTTGGCCATGAAGTAAGAGGACCCCTTAAGCTACTTAAGGAATGCTGGCTGTCGGAGGAAGATGACGTCAACCTGCTGGAGTATATCATGAAGTTCAAAGAACGGTTGCCCACTGCTTTACAGCTGGCGAGAGAGAATTTAGGAGCTGCTCAGGAGAAGATGAAGACCTGGTATGATAAGAAGTCCAGGTTACGCCACTTTCAGCCAGATCAGGTTTTGATTCTGCTACCGGTGCATGGGCAACCTCTTCAAGCCAAGTTTAGTGGTCCTTATTTCGTGGAGAAGAAACTCAGTGATGTCAACTATGTCATCGCCACACCAGATAGTAGAAAGAACAAGCAACTTTGTCACATCAACATGCTAAAGTTATATCACAGGCGGGACGAAAATAACCCAGTCTGCACTGTAGCTGTTCCACCCGAGTCTGGAAGTGAAGTTCTCCCATGCAGCATGAGCCTGAGTGATAGTTTGGGGAAGAATCCTGATATCATGAATGATCTCCAGACTAAGCTTTCTCATCTAGCTCCCAAGGAAAGGCAGGAGTTTTTGGCATTACTGCGGGAGTACCCGCAAGTGTTCCATGCCACTCCAGGAAGAACCACTGTGTTGATGCATGATGTCGATGTTGGAGACGCAAAGCCAATTAAACTGCCTCCTTATCGTGTGAACCCAGTGAAAGTTCCTCTCATCCAGAAGGAGCTTGGCTACCTGTTGGACCACAAGATGAATGAGCCCTGTCAGAGCGAGTTGAGTTCTCCTGTCACTCTAGTCCCTAAGCCAGGTGGGTCACAGCGGCTTTGCATTGACTACAGATGTGTTAATCAGATAACCAAAACAGACACTTACCCACTCCCTCGCGTGGAAGATTGCATAGACAAGATCGGAAAGGCTAGGTACATAAGTAAGTTTGATTTGTTAAAGGGATACTGGCAAGTACCTATGACTGAACGTGCTAGGGAGATCTCATGTTTTGTAACACTAGGAAAGACTTTTGCATGTTTTGTAATGCCATATGGTATGAAGAATGCACCAGCCACTTTTCAGAAGCTCATGAATGTTGTAACAGAGGGTTTGGCAGGGTGTGTTGTTTATATTGATGTATTAATCTTCAGACAACTGGAAAGATCACCTATGCCATGTCAGTAAATTTCTTGAGCGTTTGGTTCAGGCTAATCTTGTAGCTAATTTATCAAAGTGTGAGTTTGGTCAAGCTAAAGTTCAGTACCTTGGGTACGTAATTGGTGATGGACACGTTGCACCACCAGAAGCTAAGGTTCAGGTTATAAGTGATCACAAAGGATGACGAAATCATAGGCTGTGTAACACCTCCCCACAAAGAAAAAAGAAATTTACAAAGGAAATTTCTTATTACTCTAAAACAATCTGTCTAAAGTCTAGATAAGCAATCTGCAAAAACATTTTCTTTCCCCTTGACATGTTGTATGTCTAATGAATACTCCTGAAGTAGACTCCATCTTGTCAATCTCTGATTTTTATCTTTAAACTTACTAAGGAATTTCAGTGTTATAAGTGATCTTCCCAGACCTAAAAGTAGGAAAGAGCTACAAAGATTTTTGGGAATGGTAGGTTATTATGGGAGATTTGTTCTTAACTATTCAATTCTTGTATCACCACTTACAGACCTACTGAAAAAGGGAGTTAAATTTGTCTGGATTGATAACTATGAATCTTCTTTCAGTAAACTTAAAGCTATCCTATTGTCAACCAGTGCTCGCTACTCCAAATTTTGCTAAGCCTTTTAAGATGGCTGTTGACGCAAGTGATACAGGAGCTGGGGTTGATTTGCTGCAAGAGGATAATCAGGGTATTGAACACCCTGTATCTTATCACAGTAAGAAGTTCACTCCACCTCAAAAGAACTACTCAACTATTGAGAAAGAGCTTTTGGCCTTGATTTTTGGTTTACAGCATTTTTCATTTTGTGTTCTGGTTTTGACTCCATAGTCATTTATACAGATCATAACCCACTGAAATTCCTTAGTAAGTTTAAAGATAAAAATCAGAGATTGACAAGATGGAGTCTACTTCTTCAGGAGTATTCATTAGACATACAACATGTCAAGGGGAAAGAAAATGTTTTTGCAGATTGCTTATCTAGACTTTAGACAGATTGTTTTAGAGTAATAAGAAATTTCCTTTGTAAATTTCTTTTTTCTTTGTAGGGAGGTGTTACACAGCCTATGATTTCGTCATCCTTTGTGTAATTCTAACGTACAGTATGCTGCATGTTTGATCACGAGCTTGTTCTACCTCCCTCCCCCCTTCTACCCTTATAGTAGAGTAAGTCGTTCTTTCTGTTGTTCAGAGCAGGATTGTCAACTCTTTGTCCCCTATGGCTTCATTTGCGCGTCCTTCTTACAAGTTGTATCAAGCTCTGCCGGCCCCTATATAATGAGCTCAGTCTCTACATTAATTGCCACTTACATCTACTCCTCATTTTGCTCACATCTCTGTCCTCCCCTGTACAGTTGTTATTATTGTGAGTGCTCAGGAAGTCTCCAGCCATCTAGCAGCTCTGTAATTTGAGTATGTGTTATTACATTTTGTTCTTGTACTGTATAGCATAAGGTGTTGATTCGTAGACATAGTAAAGTTTTTGTAATTCATATTGTCAGCCAGTGGTAATAATATTTTGTATCTGTAATAATATATCTTGCATTCACTGAGTATTATCTGGTTTTCTCATTTTATCAGGGCTGACAGATAAATTTATTCTTGCTAATTTCGTGTTAATAGGGGCTATTGCAGTTAACCATATATTTAACCTGTTTTTTGCCATTACATTATCCTTATGAGTCCTGAATGTTTAGTAGTTAGTTTGAGCATTAAACTTTAACTTGTAATTTTACCAAACTCTTTTGTTTTGAACCTGGAACTTTGCTTGACAGTTTTCTCTGTTCCGTAACGATATATATATATATATATATATATATATATATATATATATATATATATATATATATATATATATATATATATATATATATATATATATATATATATATATATATATATATATATATTATTAAATATTTTGGAAAATAATGATGCACTAACTCTTATTACCGGCGTCATATAACAAACTTTAGATAAGTGGTGATATACATGGCTGGCTCGTGAGACATCGAATAGTTCGGAGCCAGAAATGTCTGTATCAGTACACAAAATTGAGTCTGGATGGCTTTGACTTCTGTAATGTTTGAGAAACGTCCTTTACCCTTATGTGTAATTAATTTTGAAACTATCATTTGCAACCTGTGACATGGCTGTGTCCTCAGTAAATATGATCATCCTCTTGTTATACATTCCCTCTATAGAGTCACCATCATGTCAACTAGTTTATGGCATCTCTATATGAAAAGGCTGTTTAATCTAATTGTGCATAAAAGGTAAATAAATTTGATGTCTGTGCACACGGGTGGATATAATAACGATATCTCTCAAAAAATGTTAAAAGGAAATTGAAACAAAATCGTAACAAAACTACCAAAATATGTCAATGTCAGTGTTTACCGACATTGGTAAAGCCAAAGCAACCAGGAAGGGAAGGTGGGTGGTGGGATGAGTGATAGTGAAAGGGTGGAGTGAGAGAGGGGTTGTAGGGTAGGTAGGAGAGGGAGAATGAAACGCAAAGTGGTGGTCACATCATTTGTTTTCTTTCATTCAGGGCATGATATACAGGAGTTAATATTCGGTAGATAATGCTGCATTACATCTTGCATATCGGCGTAAGATAATAATCTTTAGACAGGGGGTGATTTCAAGGGCTGGCTTGTGAGAGAAATATTCTGACGTTTTAGATCAAACATCAGTGCAGAGCCATCGAGACTGTGCGGGCCCAGATTGTCAACGCATGGGAGCCAGTGAACGAGATGACACTGGCCCGCCTCCTCCTGCACACCAAGGACGAGTGGGAGCTGTTCAGACGAAACCAGCAAACCATCGACAACATTGTTTCCTCGGTGCCGTGAAGAATGCAAGAGGTTATTGAGGCAGGAGGCCACTGGATTACTTACTAAGACTTTCCTGGTTGCTTTGTCTTTACCAATGTCGGTAAACATTGACATAGACATGTTTTCTGAGTTTTTGTAGGATTTTGTTTCATTTTCCTTTTAACATTTTATGAGAGATATCGTTATTATATCCACCCATTTGCACAGACATCAGATCTTGTTACCTTTTATGCACAATTAGTTTAAACAGACTTTTCATATAGGGATGCCATAAAATAGTTGACATGATGGTGACTCTATAGAGGGAATGTATACCGAGAGGATGATCATATTCACTGTGGACACAGCCATGTCACAGGTTGCATATGATATTTAATATCAAAATTAATTACACAACGTTTCTTAAACATTACGGAAGTCAAAGCCATCCAGACTCCATTGTGAGTCCGCACTAATATTTGATGTCTCACGAGCAAGCCGTTGATATCACCACTTATCTAAAGATTGTTATCTGACGCCGTTAATAAGATGTAGTGCATCATTATTTACCGAATATTAACTCCTTTATATCACGCCCTAAATGAGAGAAAATAGACAAAAAATATGAGCACCACCGCATTCATTCTCCCTCCCCTACCTCACCTCCCTTCCCTCTCCTCAGTCCACCCCCCCCACTTTCCCTTCTCTCTCTGGCACCTCCCTCTCAGCCCCTCTTGCCCCACTGTGGCAGCCTGAGGCAAGGGGTACTGGAGGATGGGTGATTATTTATATCCACGACTATATATATATATATATATATATATATATATATATATATATATATATATTCATTCATTGCCAGACGCCATGGCAATGGACGGGGTGGCCAAGGCTTAGAGTTAATTGTTTTACAGAGAGGGGCAATAATCTTCCACCAACCCCACTTGACACGTAGGGAGAACGTTATGCCAACAGCATCTGGTGTTCCTAGGCGGTCACCCATCCAAGTACTAACCAGACCCAACGTTGCTTAACTTCGCTGATCGGACGGGAAGCGGTGTACTGAACGTGGTATATATATATATATATATATATATATATATATATATATATATATATATATAGAGAGAGAGAGAGAGAGAGAGAGAGAGAGAGAGAGAGAGAGAATTTTATTACCTCTAAAACCGTTGCTCCCAGTCGTGACAAGTTTGCATATGCACCGTTTTTCATCATTCAAGTGACTGCAACTTTGAGTGGAAAAAAAAAATCAGTAAATATCTCAAGGTAACATTTATATCAGTTCAAATAAATGATCCTCCAGGCATCAGGATTTTTATTCGTATTTTTTACGAAAGAATAATCTGCAGACTTAAGGAACCAAATAGTAAATCTTCATCAGCTATATATTTCAGTACTAGAAGTATGTTTTTACTTTCTCAAATATAATTTTTATGAGAATACCTCAACATTTTTTTTTTAAGAATTCGTAAAGTTTCGAGTGTTTTTAACCACGGAAATATGTCACATGGTCAAATAGGAGCCTTCATTATGTTTCTAAAATCCATTTTCGCTAATCAATCGTCTCAAAATTTTGTCTTAAACTCAAAGGTTCTCACTTTTTCATTGAATCCCTAAAGAAACTGAACTCATTGTTGAATAAACAACTAAAAGGAAGAGAATTCTTTATCGTAGAAGGTAAGGCTATTTTTAATGAAGAACCTTATTAAGAGACCCTGCTCAAATCGATATTTTGAATAGTTTATGTTATATCTATGACGTTACAGTTTTTTGACGTGTTACGTCCGAAAAATCTGCGTACTTCAAAAGCTGGATCCTAAAAGTTTATCCAATCCACATCCCAATTTTTCAGTGATGTTTTTACTATTATTAATCTTTTCCTATGTGGCTGTGAATACGTCCTCATATGTGTTTATTTTTTTAGAACTTACCAACTTTTGCAGCGAAAAGTTTTTTTTTTTCCTTTTGAGATTAATCTAGGGACACAAAAGGTCATTTATATGACAGACTTACAGATAAAAATAAAATCCCTTTTAATTCCAAATTTATAACCTTTCTTGATGACAGCCTCAACAAACGAAACTCTCTCTTCAATATGAACGCCAAGTAACAAAATTTCACGTGTAAATCTATTTCTCTTAATATTGTACTTCACCTTTCGTTTAGAATGTACGAGTGGATGGAGTGGTTGGTCAGTGGGGTGTGCCAGCTGAAGTAGATGGGAATGGTAGTGCTTTGGTGGACATCTGTGCTGGTAAGGGATTGGCAATAGCCAACACCTACTTTCGTCATATGATCCACCGGTATACATGGAGAGTAATGAGGAGGATGGATGGTGAACTTGATGAACGAAAGGCAATGATAGACTACGTGTGTGTGGATGAGCGAATGAGAAGACAAGTGTTGGATGCAAGGGTGTGGAGAGGATGGGGGAATGGAGTCTCGGACCATCACTTAGTGATGGCCAAGGTAGAGCTGCAAAGAAAGTGGTTGAGGAGACGAAGGGGAAGACAGGAGGAAGCAGCTCCTGTGAGAAGAGTGGAGAAATTGCAAGATAGTGAGAAAAGGACAGAGTATAAGAGCATAGTGGAAGAAAGATTGGGAAGGTATGAGCTAGAGCAGATGGAAGGAGTGGAAGACGTATGTAAGATATTCACGGAAGAGATAAGCGCAGCGTGTGAGACGGTTTGTGGAGTGAGGAGGAGATGCAAGGGTGTGCAAGGGACAGCATGGTGGAATGATGAGGTGAAACGAGCTGTGGAACAAAAGAAGAAGGCATATGGTGAATGGTTGGCGAGTAGAGGTAGGGGAGAAGATGAGAGAGAGAAGAGAGAGGTGTATGTGAGCAGGAGAAGGGAGGTTAAGAGACTGGTGAAGGAGAGTAAGAAGAAAGTGGATGAAGAGTTTGGGAGGAATCTGAGTGTGAAATGGAGGGAGAGTAAGAAATTGTTTTGGAAGGAGGTAAAGAAAGTAAGGCAGTGTGAAAGGGGAAATAGTAGGGGAGTGAAAGATAGGAATAATAGATTGTTGGTGGAGAAGAGAGAGAAATTGAGGAGATGGAAGGAGCACTTTGAGGATTTGTTGAATGTAGAGAGTGAGAGCAGTGTGAGTATAAGTGGTTGGGGAATGGCTGGGAGAAGAAGAGATGAGAGGAGGGAGGAAGAGATCAGTAGGTCGGAAGTAGTGGAAGCGATGAAGAAGATTAAGCTGGGAAAGGCCCCAGGAATTGATGGAGTGTGTGGTGAAATGCTTAGGTATGGGGGTGAGATTGTTGTGGAGTGGATATGGAAGTTGTGTAGATTGGCTTGGGAAGAGGGAAGGGTTCCAGAGGACTGGAAATCAGGTATAATTGTTCCTCTGTACAAAGGAAAAGGGGAGAGAGAAGTATGTGGTAACCATAGGGGTATTTGCCTACTTAGTGTGACTGGTAAAATATATGGTAGAATACTCATTGATAGGGTTAGGCATATGACAGAGGAGCTAGTTGGAGAAGAACAAGGGGGATTTAGGAAGGGAAAAGGGTGTGTAGATCAGATATTTGTTCTAAGGTGTTTAGTGGAGAAGTATCTAGAGAAGGGAAGGAAAGTGTATGCTGCCTTCATGGACTTGGAGAAAGCTTATGACAGAATAGATAGGCAAGGTATGTGGAAGGTATTAAGAATATATGGAGTGGAGGGGAAATTGTTGAGTGCTGTGAAGAGTATGTACGAGGGAGCTAGGGCTACGGTGCGAGTGGATGGTGAGCTGAGTGAGTTCTTTGATCTCAATGTGGGACTGAAACAGGGTTGTGTGACGTCTCCATGGCTGTTTAATATATATATGGATGGGGTTGTAAAGGAGGTGCAAGGTAGGGCAGTGGATGTGGGGGTGGCCCTAATGAATGAGGGTGAGATTTGGAAGCTTCCGGTGTTGCTGTTTGCTGATGATACAGTATTGTTGAGTGAAGATGAATGGGAGTTGCAAGGTTTGGTGAATGAATTTGGGACAGTGTGTAGGAGGAGGAAGCTGAAAGTTAATGTAAACCAAAGTAAAGTTATGGTGTTTGAGAGGAATGAAGTCACAGAGTGTGCAGTGAGGTTGGATGGTGAGGATATGGAGAATGTGAGTGCATTCAAGTACTTGGGTAGTGTGATGAGTAAGGATGGAACTTTGGGGGATGAAGTACGTGAAAGGGTACAGCAGGGAAGAAAGGTTGTTGGTACACTGAAAGCAGTGATGAGAAATAGGGAGGTGAGTATGGAAGTTAAGAAGTCACTGCATGATGGTATTGTGATCCCTACCCTGACGTATGGAAGCGAGGCGTGGACCTTGCAAGAGGGGAACAAGTCAAGAGTGAGAGCAGTGGAAATGAGTTACTTGAGAGGAGCATGTGGAGTGACGTGGAGGGACAGGTTGACGAATGAAGAAGTGAAGGAACGTTGTGGGGTAGATGTGGATGTGGTTGAAAAGATTAGGAGAAATACACTGAGGTGGTTTGGACATGTGGAGAGAATGGAGAATGAAAGACTGACTAAAAGGGTGTATGTAGGTGAGGTGGGAGGAGGGAGAGGGAGGGGTAGACCGAGGATGAGGTGGAGGGATGGAGTTGAGAGGTATATGAGGGAGGGGGGGGTGAGTTGGGGGGAGGGGAGTCAAATGGTGGGTGACAGAGTGACTTGGAGGCGTTTTGTCTGCGGCCACCCTTTGCGGGATTAGGGCGTCGGGCTATAGATAGATAGATAGATAGACCTTTCGTTATAGCAAATTCTCTTCTTTATGGTGTAGTGAATTTGGGAGGTTTCACAACAAACATATAGTACGTTATTCTACTTTGTATATTCAGCAACTCTATACAAAAATACGCTGTTTACGTATTATTCCGATAGAAATGTTTTGAATTACATCTAGGGCGGTTCCTTTAAATTCATTTTTTTTTTTTTTAGTTTTTTGGAATGAAATACAAAAGCAATAGACAATGCTTCACTCGGTAATATCCACATAATCGGATTGTGACGTTCTTTACAGTTAATATCAAAGAAAGGACTTTTTTTTTTTTTTTTTTTTTTACGTATGTACAAGAAATCTGTTAACATGAGGAGCCCGATTCCCAGTGATTACCAGTTTTTCATCTCATTATTGGAGTTATGTTTTTACAGTTAGTTTATATAACCGTTAGGAGTGATTTTATTGACAGAATTATGTCCTTTTGTTTAACACGACACTTTATAATGTTCACTATTTCATTTATTGAGGCAAGTACTTTTATTTCTTCTCTGACGGATTTTTTTTTTTTTTCAGTTTAGTTTTCTGAACTATTGAAACATCTCAGTGTTTTTCCAACAAATGTAGTTTACATTTCTAGAAGATAGATATTTAGCGTCCTCACAAAAATAGGCAAATTTTAGCATCACTCCGGTCGAAGTGCTTTCAAACACTCCTTAAGCGGTAGGTTTCAAACGTAGCAAGTTCACTCATTGCACTGTATGAAGTGAAAGCCACGTTAAGTGAAAAACAAAAGAAAGAACACAGTATAAAAGTTTAAAAATCGGCACAATTTTTATCATTTCACCTTCATGCTCCTGCAATCAGTATTTTTTTAACCATACACGAGAAACCAACGGACTTGATGAACCAAATTCTAAATGTTTATCAGTTTAATCTCCCATCATGGCAACATGATTTTACAATCGAATTAATTATTATCTAACTGTGAATACATCCAAAGTTTCTTTTTTTTTTTTTACGAGTTATCATTGGAGTGATACTACCCACGGAAATATAGCTTATGGTTCCAAATAAATTTTTATGGGCACATTTTTTTTTTTTTTCAATTTTAGTCATCAGGCTCAAGGTGTTATTTTAAAGCCGAGTCATAGACATAAAAACGTCCCTTCTTACTCAAAATTTTTCGATTTTTCTGACAACTCTTTACTCAGAATAGATTTATTGCGCAATAAAAACATCAAATGTCAGCTTGTTTCACGTGAGAAGTTATTTATATTTTTATGTATCTTCACCTTTCCTTATAGAAACTTTCTTTCCCAGGTCGCATTTTAACATGATAAATTTTTTTCGAATATTCTAAACATTTTTATGTAGTTATAAAAAAAAAAAAAAAATCATTCTCGAAGTTGCATATTTTGCATTTTCATACATTAAATTAGGTTTTTATACCTGGTCTAGGTAAATTGCTTTCTTTACTCTTATAACGGTCCCTTTCAGCTGTAACCAATTGGAACTTTGAATTTTTTATATCTTTAAAATGGAAGTTTCATTGAGAAAAAAAAAAAACATTTTGAAAAAAAAATACGTAATTTTTGTGTCACTCCAGTAGAATACGTAATTTTTGGGTCAATCCGTCTTAACAAGATCGCAAGTTGCATTACTTTTCATCACTTAAGTGACCGCAAAGTTGTAAAAAAAAATAAAAATTGTCAATATAACGTTCTCGAAGATAAAATTCGAAACAATCTCAAGGTGATATTCATATCAGTTCAAATCAATGATCCGGGCTTTTTTTTTTTTCACGGAAAAATAATCTGCATACTTAAGGAACGAAATAGTAAATGTTCTTCATCTTTACATTTCAGTTCTTCCTTTCTCAAATACAATTTTTATGACAAATTTTTTTTTTTTTTACGATTTAGTAACGTATTTCGTGATTTTAATCGTCGAAATATATTTTCTTAAAGTTTGTAAAATCCATTTTGTCTAATCATCATATCAAAATATTCTTAAAGTTTTTGTAATCCATAGAAAAGTATAATCGGAACTTGTCAAATTAAAAGGGCAGTTTATTCTTTATTGTGTATGATAAAATTATTTTGAATGAAAAAAGTTATTAAAAGACCCTGCTGAAATCGGAATTTTAAACAGTTTATGTTATAGATATGGTTACAGTTATTTTACATCTGATATGTCCGATAAATCGGCGTACATCAAAAGCAAACTTCTAAACGTTTATCAAATCCTCATCCCAATTTTTCAGTGATGTTTTTACTATCATTAATCCTTTCTTATGTGGCTGTCAATACTTCATCATATTGGTTTATTTTTTTTGCGACCCGTCTTAGTATTCAAGTTATTTTTTCCCTATGTGTAGGAACACAAAATCATTCATATTTCAAAGACATACAGATAAACAAAAAATGCCTTGTAACTTCAAATATATCACCATCCTCGAACGCAAAATGCCATTCATATTCCAATGTCATACAGATAAACAAAAAATCCCTTGTAACTTCAAATATAGCACCATCCTCGACGACCACCTCAACAAATGAAACTTTCTCATCAATATGAACGCCAAGTAATATCATATCACGTGTAAATCGATTTCTTTTAATATCGTTCATCGCCTTTCCTTATGGCAAATTCCCGTCTTGACGGTTTAGTGATATTTTGGGGTTTCACAAGAAAACTATATTACGTTAGTCTAATTTGCATATTCAGCATCTATACTCAAAAATACACTGTTTAAGCATTATTTCATTAGAACTGTTTTAATTAATTCTAGATCGGATCCGTGAAAAGCATTTTTTTTTTTTTTTTATGGTTGTGACTGTTTTTGGGAATGAAATAGAAAAACAATAGACAATGCTTCACTCGGTAATATTCACATGATCGGATTGTGACATTCTTTACAGTTCATATCAAAGCATGGATAAATTTCATTTTTTTTTACATGTACACCAGAAATACGTTGACTTAAGGAGCCCGATTCTGAAGGATTATCAATTTTTCATCACATTATTGCAGTTATGTTTTCACTCTAGTTCATATATCAGGCTGTCAATATCTCCTCATATTTATAGAAACTGCAGTATAACCGTTAGCAGTGATTTTACTGACAAGTATGTCATTGCTTGAAGCGACCCTTTATAATGTTTAATATTTCATATCTTGAGGCAAATATACTTATTTCTTCTAGGACGGATTTTTTTTTTTTCACTTCCTCTAGTGTTTTCTAAACTATGGAAACAACTGAGTTTCCATCAAATTCTGTTTACACTTCTAGAAGATGGATATTCAGCATATTCACAAAAATTGGCAGATTTTGGCATCGCTCCAGTCGAATTGCTTTGAATTACTCCTCAACCGGTTGGTTTCAAACGTATGAAGTTCACTCATTGCACTGTTTTTAGCCTTGAAGTGAAAGCCACGTTGAATAAGAAAAAAAAAATAAGCCAAACACACTGCATAAACGCGTAAATGTCAGCACAATGCTAAGGCCTGCATTTATATAATTTCACCTTCATGCTTCTGCAATCCGTATTTTTTTTTTAAACACGAGATATCAACTGACGAACCAAATTCTAAATGTTTATCAATTTAATATCCCATCATTGCAACGTTTTTTTCACTTGATTTCATTATTATCTAACTGTGAATATATCAATATTTGTTTTTTTTTAACACGTTATCATTGGGTGGAGCGATACTGCCAAATGAATTTTTATTTGTAAAATCCCTTTTTTTTTTTTTTCATTTTAATCAACAGGCTCATGGTGTTATTTTAAAGCGTAGTCATACACATAAAAACGTCCCTTCTTACTAAAAAATTTGCATTTTTCCTGAGAACATTCTTATAATCATAGATTTATTGCACAAAAAGAAAAATCAAATGTCAGCTTGTTTCATGTGAGAGTAGATTTTTATTTATATGTAACTTAACCTTTCCTTATTCAAACTTTTTCTCCAGGTCGCCTTTTTACATGAAAAATGTTATCCGAAAATTGTAAACGTTTTCGTGGTTTAAAAAAAAAAAAAATGTGTACTTCTCGAAGTTGCATATTTTGTATTTTCATACAGTAAATTTGGGTTCTATGGTGGTTGTAGGTAAATTCTTTTCATTTACTCTTAGAATGGTCCCTTTTAACTTATGCCAATTGGAACTTTGCATTTTTTTATATCCTTAAAATGACAGTTTCATTGAAAAACAAATCCGGTTTAATAGGTTAAAATTCATGCATTCTTGTCAGTTCAATCCATAAATGCTGTTTACTGCAATATTTCTTCAACTGTCATGGAAAAGAAATCTGCCAACTTGAGGATCCATATTCAATATAATAATGTTCATATTAATAATGTTATGATATTTTTGCCTTCTCGAGCTCATGTTTATTGTTTTCATCCTTCCTGTTTTTTTTTTTATTCCTTCTGTCACCGTTTGGAGTGATTTCATCCACGGAAATATTTTATTCTCCAACAAAACCCTTTCCAATTTGTAAAATTTTTGCATTTTGGATAGAGACCTTCTCAGACGGATAAAAATAAAATTCGTTCAAACTCATATCATTATTTTCAAAGACCCCCAAATGAAACGAAACTTACTCTGTAATAAACC
Organism: Coenobita brevimanus; assembly: GCF_032717465.1. Lineage (NCBI taxonomy): Eukaryota > Metazoa > Arthropoda > Malacostraca > Decapoda > Coenobitidae > Coenobita > Coenobita brevimanus. The sequence goes on along the minus strand of NC_137064.1, from coordinate 16,159,486 downwards.
CCAATTATGCTAGTTCAGTATACATGTGATTCGATGTCTTTATACATACTACTACTATACTTTTCATACTGGAAGTTTTTTCGTGATTCGCAATTTTTCATGAATATAATGTTATTAGGTAATGAACACCTAAAGTGTCAGTTCATTTCTCATGTGAATGAATTTCGTTTTTTACTTGATTACAATTATTCTCCCTATAATGGAAGTTTTTTTTTTCATGTTGCATTTTTTCATCTGCAGTTTTTCCTTTATCATAGAAATGATTTTGTTTCCCAACAAATTATGATTACACTTGTCGAAATTCTGTATTTAATGTTTCCACAAAATCTACTGGGATTTTAGCGCTGCTTCAGTAGAATATTCATTAATTCCTCCTAAACCATTTTCTTCCAATCGCAAAAAGTTCAAAGATTTGCTTTATTTTTTTTTTTTTAAATCCTTGAAGTGATGGTTTAGTAAAAAAAAAAAAAAAAAAGGAATTCTCATAAAAATAAAGTCACAAGGTGTCCATGTCAGTTGTTCAGCAAGTTCTATTTTTTTTTTTAAATCTTTCATTGAAGTAGAAAAACAAAAATCTTTATTTAATACATATATTGGTATGAAGTTTTTACTTTATCGAATTCATATTTCTATGACTGCCAAAGCAGATAAAATCATTTCTAATTTTTTTTTTTTTTTTTTTATCCTTTCTAATGAAAAGGTCAGTGCTTTTTGAATGATAAACATCTCAAAGTCCGTCTAATTTCGCGTGTGAATTTTTAGTTCATATGCTTGCTCACATCTTGTTATAGCAAATTTTTATTTTCTCATCATTTTGAAGTTTTCTAAATTTTAGTTTCTTCGGTTGTGTATTTAGCGTTAACACAATAGAAAACGCAATTTTTTGCGATTTGATTTTTTTTTTTGTGATAATCCTAAACAATTTGCTCTCGACACAAGTTCAAATTTTGACTTTTTTTTTTTTTTTTTTTTTTTTTATTCAGGTGATGACACCATCGAATAGATTCAGCTTTCTCCGACAAAAATCCATAACCTGAAGGTGACATTTACACAATTTTTGTCTACATTCAAGCAAGCTCCATTTTCTCAATTTCTCATGCACGAGATACGTGCTGACATTCTAAATGTTTATCAGTCTCATATCTCATTATTGCAAGGCAGTTCTTATTTTTTAAAATTAATTTTGTCTCAAGACCTCGTTTTTTTTAAATACTAGTTATCACTGTCTCGAGTAATTTTGCCAACAGAAATACGTCTCATGGGCAAAAATAACCCTGTTTAAAATGCTAAAACAACTTTTCTTTTTTTATGGTCATATGATTTAATCATAAAATATTAGAAGATAAAATAGAAATTCTAATTTTCAATTTTTCCATTTTCTCGACGACCCCATAATGAACCGACAATTTCTTCGTAATGAAAACAGTTAAGAGCTTATTGCAAGTATAATTTTTTTTTCTTTTTTTCACGTCTTATTGTTGCATTATTTCCGTTTGGCAGTTTTTCTCTTCCAAATTCTTCTGCGGTAATTCCTATAAATTTAGAGTTCACTTTCGAGGTTGAATATTTGGTGTTTTCACATAAAAAAAAAAAAAAGTGCCAAAGCAGAAACATTGCACTGCTCGTTTGTAAATGGTTCATTCAATTGAAAAAAACAAAGGCTTAATTAAATAGAAATTAACACTACCTCAATCCGAGCATTGTTCAAGTAACATTTTTCTCCATTTACTTTTTTTTAGGAAATATCTTCCTTGAGCAACTGTATTAATAATAATGTATCAATTAAATATCTCAGTATTCAATAATATTTTAATCAAGAAATGATTTTTAGCTCTATCTATTGCTCATCATTATCTTTCCATTCAAGGTGTCAAAGTTTAGAGAGAATTATCCCTAGGAAATATGCCTTATGTTCCAAGAAGACCCTTTATAATTTTTATTTTATTTTGAATAATAACCTTGCACACAGTGACCATTTGAAGCAATAGAAATTCATTCTAATTCTAAAATCATTTTTTTCTCGACGAACCCTAATCAAGCGAGACTGTGCAATAAACAACTCAAACGCCCGCTCATTTCATGTGATAAAGAATTTCTATTCATATGCTTCTTCACCTATCATGATAGCATTTTTTTTTTTCAGGTCGAATTTAATCATCTGGAATTATTTCTGAATTATAGAAGCAACTATGTTTGTGTTTATAAAATTTGGGTACATTGGTCGTTTAATATTTGGCGTTCTTACAAAAAAGTACACAGTTTTCAACATCTCAAGCAAAATTGATTTAGAATACAGGTGAGGCAGTTGCTTTCAAATGTAAGAATTTCATTTTGTCTATTCCTCAATTGTCGAAGTTAGGTGAAAATAATAGACAATGGCTATGAAGCTAGAATCTATACTGTGTCAAGGTGACATATATATATATATATATATATATATATATATATATATATATATATATATATATATATATATATATATATATATATATATATATATATATGTAAAATAACAAGAGGCGAAATGAGAGGAGCGACAGTGAGTTCTTCCGTATATCACATCTTCAGACAGAGAAACGTAATGGGTAGGGGTCTTTTATGCACACCCGCAACAGGTAGTGGCACACAAAACAAAGGATGACCTGAATTATTACCTGTGGTTTAACTTATGGTCATCTGCAGCAGAGAGTGGTACACAACAAAGGATGACCTGAATCTAAAAATGGGTGTTGCAGAGAACAATGTGTAACTTTCTTTTTTCTTCTTTATGGATCCACGTGACAAAGGGGGGAAGCAACGGGATGGGGGATGGAGGGGGAGTGGGAGACGGGGGATGGAGGATGGAGGAGGAAGAGGGGATAAATAGTGCTGCTTAACTTAAAACACGGGTGTCACTACACTACCAGGAGATGAGAGGGAACAATCTGTTGTTAGTCTGGGGGATGCTGCTTTAAAATTACTTTATTTAAAGATTTATCACACAAAATTATCATAGCTCATGTGCCAGAAATTAGCCAAGATTGTATTACATTTCTTTCACCTAAGCCTTTAAATCTTGCTAGAATCATGGACCATGCTCAGTCAATTTGGTGATAATTGGATGCTTTGTGCTGAAATAAACCACTACTCCGTTGGGCCTTCCTTACACTGTATTTATGTTGTGAGATTCTAGTTTCAAAGTCCTTTCAAGATTGTCCTATGTAAAATTTGTTACAGCTTCTACACAGGATTTTGTAAACAACGCCTGGATTGCTGAAAGGGATGTTCTTGATGAGGGTTTTTTTTTCTTTTTATGAAGTTCTCATATTTGAGTACTACTTGTACATTAAGTTTCATCAATATGTGAACAACAAGAAAACTTTCATGGAAGGGTTCTTTGAAAATTCTGGCGGTCTGGCTTATTAGTTTTTTCTTCAAGGCTGTATTGTGGCACTGAGTTAGTATGTTTTGTGGATATTTTAGCTTATACTCTGAATAATTTTTAGATAATAATTCAAAAATTCTGGGTCTGAAATTCTATATGCTCTTAAGTACACCCGAAAGCACTAATTTCTCCCCCCTAGTAGCCGGAGTCGCGGCCAGTGAGCGACTGGGCGATCGAACACCCCACACCCACCGCCCCTCCCCTAACCCAAGTGAAAGCATTGTTGGATAGATGTGGAATGGCCAAAGCTGGTGATGTTAGTGTGTCATGTTTTTATAGGCAATCAGTACCAGTAGTGGTGCGTATACTGTAGCATATAAAGTATCTGATGTGTAATACTATGCTGTTATCCACAATGATATCCACAACATATGAGAAACGCACGAAAATGAAAAACCTACAATGTATTATGTATTATTGTCTATATACTTACGTCCTATATTATAATGTTACAAATAAGTATAATATTGTGAACATCTATTGAAAGATATGATGTCTTTTCTCATCTATTCTCGCTCGCACCTCCACCACCACCCTACTTTCTGGGTTCCTGTCTCCACAAAACGTCTCTTTTACCCTCTCGTCCCCCAGTCCCGCCCCATGATAACCAACATAAACTACGACACTGATGAAATGATCCGTTAGGTATTGATCATATTCATATTATCATTCATCTCTGTATTAAGCATCAACAAATAAGTAACTACTTTGGTATATCTACCAATTATTTCTTCCTGTTGTAAGGTGTTCCGTGACATGCACGCTGCAAGCTAGACCTTGTGTTACAAGAACATACGGTTGTTTATCGTTAACAGGTTGTGTGGTTTTGGACGTCCATTAACTCATATGAACATGGCAATTTAAGCCTTACATATATAATCACGTAAGGTTTCTGTTCTTGTCATTATTGGATGAACCAAACGAACAAGGGATCATCTCTGACGAACCACAAACTCCCTGCCTTAAAGAAAATATGCCGACCTCTTGTCAAAACAGTGACACAGTCATTATGTATACGACTGACCTACATTGTCATATACTTAATGACATTGTGTCACTGTTGTGACGAGAGATCGGAATATTTTCGTTTAAGCAAAGTTTGTGGTCCGTCAAAGCCGATCCATGATCGTTTCGTTCATCCAATAATGACAGGAACATAAACCTTACGTGTTTATATTGTAAGGCTTAAATTGCCACATTAATATGAAATAATGGATGTCCAAAAACCATACATACCCTGTGTTAACGATAATCAATCGTATGCCCTTGTAACATAAGGTCCAGCTTGCAGTTGTCATGTAACAGCTTACAACAGGATGAAATAGTTGGCATGTATACCGAGGTATTGGATGTAATTGATTTGTTGGCGCATAATACAGAGGTGTATGGTAATATTAATATGATCAATACCTGATGTATCATTTCATTATTATCTTCGTTTTTCTTGGTTAACAAAGGGCGGGACTGGGGGACGGGAGGATAAAAGAGAAGTTTTGTGAAGACAGGAACCCAGAGAGTAGGGTGGTGGAGGTGGAAGCCAGAATGAATGAGAAAAGACATCTTATCTTTAGATGTTGTTCACTATACTATACTTATATTTGTAACATTATAATTCAGGACGTATGTATACAGTATAGACTAACAATACATTGTAGGTCTTTCATTTCCGTGCCTTGCTCATATGCTGTGGATAACAGCACAGTATAACACTTTAGGTACCTTTATCTACTTACCCCTACTGGTACTGATTGTCTGTAAAAACAACCATGACACATTGTAACATCACCAACTTTGGCCGTTCCACATCTGTCCAACAACGCTTACACTGGGGCTGGGGGAGGGGTGGTGGGTGTGGGGTGTTCGATCGCCTGGTCGCTCACTGGCCGCGACTCCGGCTACTTGGGGGGGGGGGGAATTAGTGCTTTCGGGTGTACATGGATTTGATCACAGATCTTTTTACATTATGATAGTTTGAACAGTAATGCACATGACATAATATTTGTAGTTTTTCTGTATGTCAGTCTTTAAAACATTGTGGTCCCTGATAGCTTTTACATTCAAAAATTGCAATTCATTATCCATTTCCAACTCAAATAAACTTAATCGATGGAACTAATGAATTTAATTTCAGGAGAAATTCATCAATAGGAAGACTGTTAGGCCAGAAGCGGATGTCATCAACGTATCGGAGCTAAACTGTTTTCCTTTTTTATGGAGGTCAGTGAATGATTCTCAAAGTAAATATTTGCCAGAACTGGGGAGATGGGATTACCCATGACCATACCAAATTTTTTTGTGTAAATTTTTCCTTCAGATGTAATAGATGAATTCACAATGCACAACATAATTAGCTTGATAATTATAAAGCAGTATCCCCCAGACTGACAACTGATTGTTTCCTGTCTTGTTGTGTAGTCAAACCCCTGTGGGACACACCTAGCATTAATCCTCTATTTATGAAGTAAACTAGCAGTATTTATCCCCTCCTCCTCTTCCTCCTCACTCCTCCCACTCCCATTCCCCCTCCATAACCTTCCAACCCACTCCCCATTCCTCCCCTCCAACTCCATACTTCTATGTCACGTGCATCCCTAAGGAAGAATAAAGAAAGGTGCCTATTGTTATGTCCATCACCTCTTTTTCGATTCAGGACATACTTAGTTGTGTTCCACTTCCTGCTGCAGGTGACCATAAGAAGCAAGAAAAAATTCAGGTCATCCTTTGTTCTGTGTTCCACTACCTGCTGCGGGTGTGTATAAAAGACCTCTACATTTTACGTTTGTCTCACTCTCTGAATATGTAATATACGAAAGTACTCATTGTCGCGCTTTTCATTTCTCCTGTGGTTATTTTGCACACACACACACACACACACACACACACACACACACACACACACAAATATATATATATATATATATATATATATATATATATATATATATATAAATATATATATATATATATATATATATAGATATATATATATATATACATATCTACAATATAATATATACATATCTATATACATATCTATAGTACTTGGATGGGTGACCGCCCGGGAACACCAGATGCTGCTGGCTCGTTCTCCCTACGTGTCAAGTGGGGTTGGTGGAGGATTAGTGCCCCTCCTTGTAAAACAATTAACTCTAAGCCCTTGACCACCCCGTTGGGGATACATGGCGTCTGGCAATGAATGAATGAAAATGAATTATATATATATATATATATATATATATATATATATATATATATATATATATATATATATATATATATATATATATATCAGTTAATGTCAATGCACATGGAAGAATTTTTTTATCTTTAATGAGCGTGAGATCTGCGGACTTGAGGAAACAAATTCTAATTTTAATCAAGCCCAATATCCAATATTGCAGTTTAGTCTTTATCTGACCCTCAGTACCTTTGTTTTATGTTCCAATTTTCTACCGTTTTGCAGCTTTACACACGGAAACATGTGGTTGTTCAACACGAGTATTGATCGTTTTCACTTAACGAGGAGACTAAAGAAGCTCTCTTAACCCCATTCGGTGCAACCCTTGGCGATTTCCCACACTTCCGACCCTAGTATCGTGAAAAGAATCTTGAGTAATGTTATTGGTTTGTCGAAGTGAAAGGAAAGCATTCGGGCAAGTCGGCGCCGTTGCAAGGCAAGCGCCAGCAAACATATCGTACCGCACCCGCGCGCACTGAAACACACACACACACACACACACAAGTTTAACTATTATCAAATTTAAAAATAATGTAAATAAATGACCAATTATTTTACCATTCACCAACGCTTATCATCTTTGCCATATATAAAGCTGTAGGCTATATTTTCAGTCTGAGGGCTGCAGTATCAATAAACAGTTTACTGTTGTCTCACACAAACACACCCTCCATAACATGGAAGTTGATAGCTTACACATCTTCCTCATCATCAATATCACCATCCTTCCTCCCTCACACTCACCACCTCCCATCTTCCTCACCCCCACCTTCCCTAACTCCATCCCTTCTACCCTATTCTCCCTGTCTACCATCGCTTTTTCTCACCACCATCTCTCTCACTCTCCACCACTAATACTCGCCCTTTCTTCCTCACCATCATAACTCTAAAACCACTTTCAGTGGATTTACTATTAGGTATAGTTGATAGAGAGGTAGCTATTAGTCAAGGAAATCTAATAATGTATGCATGTAAATAATTTCTGGTTATACATGCTAGTATTTTTTTTATTCAAGAAAGAAGGAACCAAAGGGCAGGACCTACAAATTGCTCCCTCCAAGAAAAAAAAAAAAAAAAAAAAAGCAAAGCCAAATTCAAGATCAGTTTATTTCGAGATGCCTGGACACACTGTATGAAAGACTGGAGACCGTAGGCAGTAAGAATAACAGAGATGGAAGACAATTCCAGAGTTGACCTGTTGCATATATGAATGACCGGAGCAACGGTTAACTCTTGCATTAGAGTTGGACAGAAAAGAGCTGAGTTTGTTGCTAAGACGGGTGCTGCGTGCCTGCCGTGGTGGTGGAGAGATGCAAGCAGACAGTTCAGAGGAGCAGTGACCATTGAAGTGGCGATAGAGAAGAGAATGATGCAACAGTGCGGCGGAGACAGAGGTTGAAGGGAGCCAGTAAGCGGAGAGTTAATGAGACGAAAAGGCTCCGACTCCATCCTGTTGAGAAGAACTGTGTGGGGAGCCTCCCCACACATGACAGCTATGCTCTACACAGGGACGAATAAATCCCGCGTATAAAGTCAACAACTGTGCAGGGCCGTGGGTTAGGTCTTCCTGACTAAAACCTAAGTGAAGAGTCCAGTCCTGCTGTGGACTAAAAATGGAAAGTACATAATGATGATGATGATGAGAATACTATTATATATTTCTTTCTAATGACTGAATATAAGCGAGTTTCAGCCACACTCAAATAAAAGTGTGTAACCAGGATACGGGACGAGGACCCAACTCGCTATGTATACCAACAACCACTTTCCCCAACCTCCTCCCTTTAGAAAGTACATTTATTTTTCAAATATATATTAATGAATTTATAGAAGTAAAAGATTATTCTTATTAATTAATTTTACACGTGTGGTGTGAGGAATGCGATGGTGTGTGAGGACTGTGTTAGTGTGTGAGGACTGTGATGGTGTGTGAGGATTGTGTTGAGTGAGGAGAGTGGTGGTGTGAGGACTGGTTGTGTGTGAAGACTGTGTTGGTGTGTGAGGACTGTGGTGGTGACGATTGCGTTGGTGTGTGAGGACTGTGGTGGTATGTGAGGACTGTGCTGGTGTGTGAGGATTGTGGTGGTATGTGAGGACTGTCGTGGTGTGTGAGGATTGTGCTCGTGTGTGAGGTCTGTGGTGGTTTGTGAGGATTGTGTTGGTGTGTGAAATATAATCTATTCGTGAGAACAAAACAGAATCGACCTTCTCATGAACCCACTTCACGTGTAACTAAGGAGTGAGAAACAGGTAGACCTTTATCATACCAATGGATGGCGAGTGAGAAAGGGCCGAGACGAACAGGAGGTAGAAAAGGCAGAAGGCCGTAGATGTACGGGAGATAAATGCTTTGAAAAGGCATACATATTGTATAATAATTGCAAAATTCCACATCAACAGCCTTGTGCCTTACCTATCTCCTAGTCTGCCTGTCCCTCTGTTGTATAATAAAGGTTTACCTGCTTCTCAGTTCTCACTCCTTACAGCTGAAGGAGGTCCTTGAGAAGGCTGAATCTGTTGTCACCAATATATTATGTAGGTATTTCTAAATCTGAGTACTGCAAATTAAAATTCAGGGGCACAGAAATAGTCATAACCAATTATTCAAAGGGCACGGTAGCTCTATCTGCTCATGCTATGCCCCAAGGAGTATTGAGAGCAATGCAATAACAAATATTCAATTATGAATAGTTATACCCAAAACATCATCAGTGGGGCAGTCAATCCCAAAATACCGACAAATTAGTAGACTGTCCTGATGTCAGTTTATTACTAATTTCACATTGGTCAGTCACTAGCCTATCACTGAGACCTTTGTTGGTCAGCCAGTCAGTCTCTCCAGAAGTCAGTCCGTTGATCCTTTGTTAGTAGTCACCACGAGAAAATGCAGCTGCCAGCCAAAGCTCCGTACATGCGGGATCATTAAATTCTTACGAGTAGACTATTAACCATGAAACGTGCCAGTCCTTGGATTACTAAATCGCTTAGAGCAATCTGTAGTTTCCTGGTTGATCCAGTATCACTATTAACCGGAGAACAAGCTGTTCCCTGGTTAATGCACAGGCACAGTGTGAATATGAGGGGTTAGGTCCAGAGCCTTGCCTGGTGCTTTCAAGGGAGACAGCAGTCAATCAGGCCCCAGCTCCTTCTCTCCACTGCGAGACCATGCTTCATTTCAGCTGATCCACCCCTACAGCATCGACCCCTGGTAAGTTAAAAAGATCCCGACGGGTGCCAATTAACTAACAGGGCCCTCAGTGACCTACAGCCCGTCACAGGTCGAAAGAGTAGTACCGTTAACTCGGGGCTATCCATGCCTATGCTCCTAATCTATGTATCTTCCGGCGGTATTTGATCCTACGCACTCGAACATCCTTTTTACTCTATACTTACAACTAATATAAGTAAGCTGGAGGATTCTTATGCTGCAAGATCCTCACCTTCCGTATCTCTCTTTACATATATCATATAAGGAAATTTTTAAACAAAAATATAATCCGTATATAACGTAAACTCAGTCATAATCTAAACAAATTCGCAGACGTGCATATTCATTCTTAATTTCCAAAACAAGACTTTCACTGATTGGGCATGTTACTATAGCATTTCATACATACTTTTTTTCAGTGCTGATCACAGGTGTGCTTGTGACATACTTGACATTGTTTCGTGGACGATTTTACTTTAGGCCGATTCTGAGTGTATCGAGGACCATAAAGAGACTCCAGGCATGAATGACACGTGCCGCTTGCCTGACCTATTCTCATGTTTTACTTCTGTGACGGCCTCCTCTACCTCTCCCTGTCCAAGCATCAGATTAATCTTAGCTATTGTATTCCTGGTCAAACCACAAGCCTGAACTTTTCTTCTTTCAATTTGCGGATTACACAATGCCTTCACTAACTGCCAGCAATAGGAGATTGAAGCAATTTTTCTTGGGTCCTGATTATTATATAACGAATAAATTGTCTGCGAATTTACTCTGGCAGTGTCGACAATGTCCATCGTCTAGATTTAGTGTGTACTGGATGAAACTTATTCTTTGATCCATAATGTCAGTGCCTCCTTTAGTGAAATCATACGATTTAAATATTTTTTTTTAATCATCATCCTTGGTAATGCCTAATATAGGGGAGACTGTGCCCAGAAATAACACATTTTTCTTACCTTTGCTATTGGTGGGCGTTACGTAGGAGTTCAGTGTCATTTTCTCCCCGTTTCTTCCAGTAAACTTGGTATGACCTATCTTCCCTTTCTGTGACTGTCTTTATCTCTGAAGGTATGCCTTTCCTGGTAGAATCTATAGTAACTAAGGCTGATACCTTGTGTTTGAAGCCACTCCAATAACTCTATACTGGTGTACAATTTATCCAGACTAATAATCCTACCCTAAGGTCGACTGAGGCTTGTAACGGACTTACCAGACTGTACCGCGTATGTAGTGTGGTCCTGGCTCTCCAGGTTTACCTGAATATACAGATGTCCTAAAGGTAAATGGATATCTAACAGCATTAATAGATTTATATAGGAGGCCGAAGTGTACGGGTTTGCTCTTATTGTACTACCTCAACCCTATTTGTGTTCTGCACCCATACAACGTTTCATCAGTGGTCAAGAATTCACAAGACTCTAACACTGAGCAACAAAAATTACTGAACCTCAAAAAGCTCCCTGATTGCTGCAAACCGATCGTGTACTCATCTCTGGTGTCTAGTATCAATGTTGTCAAAAGTAATGTTGGCGTGTAAGAAACCAAATCGTTTTACAGACATGACGGCTCCAAATATTGGGTGACCAAACATTTCCATGAAGAGACGATGATAGCAATGTTTATTTTGTCCCAACAAGCATTGAGGAGGGAAAAAGACCTTTTCAATTCTATGGGATCAGTCATCTTGACGTGTGTTGGCATTTCAGCACTGTCAGTATTAGAAATTTCGGTAAATATGCCTTGAATCTTATTGTAAGTATGGGTTACAATACCATCAATCATATTAGATGTTATGAACAACTAACATGAAATTATTTCTGTATTAGCTGACGTTGCCTCTCCTAACAAACATCCTTCACTGGGCAATATCTTCTCAACATGCCTACCTTCTGTATGATTGGTCCATGTTATTGACACCGATTTCTGATTTTCTCTGTTTCTCTAAAATGCAGGTATATTCCCTGAGCTCGTGTGGCAGGACAAATTCGTCATAATTTTGTTTGTTCAAGCATTGGTCCAAAGAACTGATTAATCTATGTTTTTCACCAGTGGCTTTCTGTTTCTGAGTGGTTCCCACTCTTCTTTATTATGTCATCATTCTGATCCTCATGTTCATCATCGCCCTCAGCTACTCTATCCAAGGCAAGGTCATCATCATCATCATCATCGCCAACTACCTCTTCCAAGTAATCTTCGTCTGGGTCGTCAACATAATCGAAAGTAACAGCAATGACTACGTCCGTCTGCACGTCCACCCTGTCCCTTAATTAATGCCTAACTAACCGTCGTCCGGCACGCCTACACGAGAGCCGCGAGGTTTGTGTGTGTGTGTGTGTGTGTGTGTGTGTGTGTGTGTGTGTGTGTGTGTGTGTGTGTGTGTGTGTGTGCACATTACAAAGCACGTGTGTGTATCTGTGTGCAAAATGCAATGCACATGTGTGTATCTGTGTATATGTACGAACAACCATTTCATTGGGTATGAGTATAGAGAATAACCAATAAATAATACCTTGATCATAAAATCAGTGCATGAAATAACCATTTCACTACGTATGAGGAGCCATAAAGTATGAACAATGAAAAATACATAGAAAATTAAGTAGTTTTAATGAAAATAGGAATCGTATTGTACGTCTGCAAGCTGTGTTGATGACTGTTAGGCTTGCGTAGGCTGTCACAGATATTCCACTCATCTTCGAGCTTTTTTTTTTTGTTTAGCGCTCTCCACGGGGAAAAATCGTTAATTTTAGGGAAAACGCTCGTTTCAACCCAGTTTTTTCTCTCAGAATCACCATTTGTTGTGTTTCCAGTGATTTAATAAGAAAACAATCCCGAGACCATGCATTGCTTACAAACTAGAGTTTATTGGTAAAAATTAGTTAGGGCCTGTAAAAAAATGATACGGGTTGCACCGAATAGGGTTAAGGACTACTAAGAGAAAAAAAGTCCATTCTATATTTCTACTTTTCTCAATGACTCCCTCATAAAAGAAAATTTATTGTTCAAGAAACTCCTAATATGAGTGTTTATTTCGCGTGTGAAAACATCTCTCTTTAAATATTACTTTACTTCTAACGTTTCTTTTTATTTATACATTGCATTTTTGTAATGTTTTCTTAAATACAGAACATTTAGTTTACCAACAAAATTAGGGTACGCTTGTCGAAACTGAATATTTATCATTTTTAAACAAAAATACGTAAATTCTGAGCCACTCCAGTAGAATTCTTATCACTAAAACCATTGCTCCAAGTCGTAACAAGTTCGCAGGTTGCACTACTTTTCATCATTCAAGGGACCGCAACGTTGAGTGAAAAAAAATCTGTACTATAACGTACTGTAAGGTATTGAGTGTTTTTATCCGTCGAAATATGTCGGCATACGTTTGTAAAATCCATTTTCTCTAATCATCTCAAAATGTCTTAAAGTTTTTGTAATCCATAGAAAAGTATAATCGAGCCTTTCTCTAAAGTTTTCATTTTATTCATTGAATCCCTAAAGAAACGGAACTTATTGTGGAATGAAAAGGGCAGGTTATTCTTCATCGTGTATGATATGTCTATTTTGAATGATATTTTTTTTAAAGTGCTGAAATCGACATTTTAAACAGTTTATGTTATAGCTATGGTTACAGTTTTTTGACATCTGTTGTGTCCAATAAATCGGCGTACATCAAAAGGAAGATTCTAAACGTTTATGAAATCCTCATTCCAATTTTTTAGTTGTGTTTTTACTAATATTAATCCTTTCTTATGTCGCTGTCAATACTTCCTCTAATTGGTTTATATTTTTCGGACTTACCAATTTTTTAGTGACCCGTCGTAGTATGCAAAAGTTATTTTTTCCTTTTAAATTTAATCTAGGGGCACAAAATGCCATTTATATGTCAAAGTTATATAGGTAATATAAAATCTCTTGAAACTCCAAATAACCTTTCTCGACGACCACCTCAACATATAAAACTTTCTCTTCAATATGAACGCCAAGTAACATCATTTCAAGTATAAATCGATTTCCTTTAATGTTACTTTGCCTTTCCTTATAGAAAATTCAATTCTTTACGGTTTATTCAAATTTTGTTGTTTCAGAAGAAAAATATAGTCCTTTAGTCTAATTTGCCTATTCAGAATCTCTACTCAAAAGTACGTCGTTAAAGCATTATTTCATTAGAACTGTTTTGAATTACATCTTGGGCTGATCCTTGAAAACCATTTTTTTCTTACTGATTAAGTGACTTTTTTTGGAATGAAAAAAAAAATAAATGCTTCACTCGATAATGTTCACATAATCAGATTGTGACATTCTTTAAAGTTCATAGCAAAGGAGGAAAAATTTCAATTTTTTTTTTTACATATGGACAAGAAATCTCAAATAAAAGAGCTGTTTCTCAATGATTATCAATTTTTCATCACATTATTGCAGTTATGTTTTCACTCTAGTTCATATATCAGGTTGTCAATACCTCCTCATATTATATTTTTATAGAACCTCCAATATAACCGTTGTGTGATTTTACCGACAGAAGTATGTCATTGTTTAAAAAGACCCATTATAATGTTCAATATTTCATTTCTTAAGGCAAGTACAGTCGTCAGCATAAATTCGCTGCAAGTCTACTCGTGTGATGTGAGTCCTTTTGTCTGGCAACAGTGTAAGGGGACTAGTTGCCACGTAGCCTTTTATACACTTTAACGACGTGTTTTTAAAAATGGTACTAGAGGCTGGCTGGAGTACAATATTATGTATACCGTATTTAATTAGTATAAAAAATAAGTGCAAGAGCTGACAGAATGTTATGAAACGACGTACCAGCGTAATACTCTGACATTCCTCATAATCGTGTCTAAACTCCCTTCCCCTCTCTCCCCCTTTCTCCTCCTGATGTCCCCCCACCCCTCCTTCCCCCTCCTACACCCCACTCACGTTCATGCCTCTCCAGTTTCTCCTCTCCCCACTCTCACTACCTTCATTCATTTATCCACGGCACTAACCCGACTGATGCATCACAATGCTCTCTTGACTGTTTACTAAACCAATACTGTCCTGTTCTCAATTGCTCGAAAAGCTTTAATAAAATGTATCCAAGGCTAATTACCAATATTCCTTCCTGTCCTAATCCCATTCTCACCCTCCTCGTCTGATTCCCACTCTTTTTATTCCAGTTGTCATTCTTTTCTCCATCCCTTGTCACTACCAACAGCCGTTAGATACAGAAACGTTTGAGGTCTCGTTCTTGTGATGTATTCCTTACTGTGTGTGTGTGTGTGTGTGTGTGTGTGTGTGTGTGTGTGTGTGTGTGTGTGTGTTTAGTGAGCCTGGCAGTTGGTGGCTATTATTTCAGTAGGCGAAATTAAACAAACATTTGTGCCCATTCCTCCTACTTCCTCTCTCTCTCTCTCTCTCTCTCTGTCAGCCTCTGTCTGTCTGTCTCTCTGTCTGTCTGTCTGTCTGTCTCTCTCTCTCTCTCTCTCTCTCTCTCTCTCTCTCGTTCCAAGGAAAATGTTCCCATCCTCCTCATACTGTTCACTGATTCATGAAGCAGGATCAGAACCCATCATGTTTCGAACTACTGCATCACGTTTGGAGTAAAGAGTGGGTGAAAAAGACTGAGGCATGGCAAGATACTCTCGAATGTAAGGAGCTAAAAGGTTACAGGAATAGACAAGAAATGGAGAAGAGTGCAGTTCATTATGTAGATCTGCGCCGTGGTTAAGGTAGACAGGGTGCGGAGAGAGGGGAGTGGAAATGAAGGAGCATGGGGGGGGGTTGAGAGGTAGGGTGGGTAGGGACATGGGGTGGGTACGAGGGAGAGAGCAGAAGTTTTATCACTCAACAACATTCTTCTGTCGTTTTTTGCTCACTTTCATGGTAATCAGATATAAAGACTATTGCATTCTGGGCGATTTATAGCACTAATTCTTACAAACACGTCTTTAAAGCGTATAAAAGCCTGTGTGGCAACTAGTTCCCATTCACTGTTGCCACACAAAACAACCACATCACACGAGCAGGCTTGCAGCGAATTTGTGCTGACGACTGTACATGTATTTCTTCTAGCACGGATTTTTTTTTTTCACTTTCATTAGTGTTTTCGAAACAATGATAACAACGGAGTTCATTTTCCATCAAATTGTTTACATTTCTAGGTGTATATTTAGCATTTTCACAAAAATAGGCAGATTTTGGCATCACTCCAGTCGAATTGATTTGAGTTACTCCTTAACCTGATTTCAAAAGCATCAAATTCACTCATTGCGTAGTTTTTAGCCTTGAAGTGAGGGCCACGTTGAATGAAAAAATAAATAAATAAAACACTGCATAAACGCGTTAAAATCCGCACAATTTTAAGGCCTGCATTAATATCTTTTCATCTCAATGCTCCTGCAACCGGTATTTTTTTTTTTCTTTAATATACTCGAGATACCAACGGACTTGATGAACCAAATTAAATTTAATATTCCATCATTGCATCATGTTTTTACACTCGAGTTCATTATTATCTGACTGTGAATACATCAACAGTTTTTTTTAACTAGTCACCATTGTTTGGAGCGATAATATAGCTTATGGTTCCACATGAATTTTTATGTGCAACATTCCTTTTTCTCTACTTAATCAACATTCTGAAGGTGTTATTTTAAAGCTTAGTCATACACATAAAAAGTCCCTTGTTACTCAAAAACTTTCTTTTTTTCTAAGAACTCTTTGAACAGAATAGATTTATTGCGCAAAAAAAAACATCAAATGTCAGTTTATATCATGTGAGAATTGATTTTTTTTAATATGTAACTTCACCTTTCCTAATAGAAACTTTTTCTCTAGGTCCCATTTTTACATTAAAAATGTTATTCGAAGATTCAAAACATTTTTCTGTAGTTATCTCAATAAGAAGAAAAAAGTGTATAATTCTCGAAGATCCATATTTGCATTTTCATACAATAAATTAGGTTTTTATGGTGGTTCTATTTAAATTTTTTACATTTACTCTTAAAACGGTCCCTTTCAGCTGATACCAATTGGAACTTTGCATTTTTTAGACCCTTAAAATGACAGTTTCATTGAAAAAAAAAAAAAAAAACCGTTATTAATAAATTAAAATTCATGCAATCTTGTCAGTTCATGCCATAAATGCTGTATACTACAATATCTTCTCAATGGTCACGGACAAGAAATCTCCCGACTTGAGGGTCCATGTTCGAAAAAATTATTTTAATCATGTCAGTATTGGAATGATATATTTGCCTTCTCAGGCCAAAATTTTATGGTTTTCAAACTTTTTTTTTTTTTTTTTTCGAACGGTCAAAGTTTGGAGTGACTTTATTGTATAGAGTCCTTCTCAGATGGATAAAAATGAAATTCCTCCAAACTCATCACCTCTCATTATTTTCAAAGACTCCTAAATGAAACGACACTAATTGTGTAATGAACACAGTATGCTAGTTCATTAGACATGTGATTCGATGTCTTTATACATGCTACTACTAATCTTTTTATAGAGGAAGGTTTTGTGATTCGCAATTTTTCATCAGCGAAACGTTATTATGCAATAAACGTCTAAAGTGGCAGTTCATTTCTCATGTGAATGGATTTCGTTTTGTATTGTATTACAAATATTCTTCCTATACAGAAAGTTTTTATTACTTTGCATTTTTTCAACATTTTTTGCTTTATCATAGAAACGATTTCGTTTCCCATGAAACTAAGATTACAGTTGTCGAAATTCTGTATTTAGCGTTTCCGCACTAAACTTAGTGGGTTTTAGCACTACTCCAGTAGAACATTCTTTTAATTCCTCCTAAGCCATTTTCGTCCAATCGCAAAAAAATCATTTTTTTTTTTTTAAATCCTCGAAGTGATGGTTATGATGGAGAAAAAAAAAAATAGCAATTATCCTAAAAGTAAAATAAAGTCACAAGGTGTCCTAACAGTTCGTGTCAGAAGTTCGGCAATTTTTTTTTTTTTCATCTTTCATTGAGGAATGTATAGAATTGAAGTAAAAAATCCAAAATCTTTATTTAATCCTTTCAAAAAATATTGGAATGGTTTTTTACTTTCTTAAATTCATCTTATATGGCTGCCAAAGTAGACAACATGATTTCTAACTAAATTTTAAACCTTTTTCTGTGATCCTTTAATCAGTCAGTACTTTTTTGGAAAATAAACATCTCAAAGTCTTGCTCATTTCAAGTGTGAATTTTTAATTTATATGCTTGCTCACATCTTATAGAAACTTTTCTTTTCTCTCTCATCTTCATTTTGAAATTTTCAAATTTCATTTTTTTTCCCAACGACTTTAGAGTACATTTGTCTGTTGTATATTTTGAGTTAATGAAATCCTGATTTTTTGCATTTTTTTTTCTCATAATATTTGATATATATATATATATATATATATATATATATATATATATATATATATATATATATATATACCAAATATACACAGATCAATATAACCTAAATTTATAGAAACATATCATTCCGTTTAAAATTCAGAAATAATTTCATATAAAATTCGACCTAAAAAAAAAAAACGCTATCAGGCGAGGTATAAAATCATATGAATAAAAATCGTCACATTAAATTAGCTGGTATTTAAGATGTTTATTTCACAGATGGTATCGCTTGATAAGAGTGTTCGTCGAAAAAAATAATTTAGAACTAGATTGAATTTCTTTTTGGACTAAATGTCACTATGTGTATGTTCATTATTCAAAATAAAAAATTATGAAGGTTCGTCTTCTAACATAAAGCGTATTCCAAACTAGGACACGTTTGATAAAATAATGATAAGGTATAGATAGAACTAAAAATCATTTTTTGATTAAAACATTATTGATTACTGAAATATTTAATTGATACATACTATGAATTTCGTTGCTCAGTGATTTTTCCTTAAATAAATAAGAGAAAAACACTGTTTCAACAAGAATTGGTACGAAGTGTTGTAAATGCTCGGATTGAAGTTGTGTTAATTCTTATTTAATTAAGCATGATTTTTTATTTTTATTTTTTTTTATTTGAATGACCCATTTACAAACGAGCAAAAAAGCAGTAGAACGTGTCAATTTGTTATACTGCTTTGGCTCTAAAAAAAAGTGATTTTTTTTTTTTTTTTGTGAAAACGCCAAATTTTCAACCTCGAAGTTTACTCTACATTTGTAAGGAATACCGCAGAAAAATTTGGAAAAGATAAAAAAATGCCAAATGGAAAAATGTAAACAAAAAAATCAAATTATACTCGATATAAACACTTATCTAAAGTTTTTATTGCACTGTATGTTTAGTTCATTATGGGTTCGTCGAGAAAATGGAAAAAAAAAAAAAATTGTGGAATTTAATTTTATTCGTCTTCCACTGTTTTCAGATTAAAAAAAAAAAAGAAAATTTTGGCATATTATAATGGGTCATTTTTGGCCGTGAGAAATATTTACATTGCCAAAATTACTCGAAACAGTCATAACATATTAAAAAATTATTATAAAAAAAAAATTGCCTTGCAATTATTGGACATGAGATTGATAAACATTTTAAATGTCCGTACATTTCTCGTGCATGAAAGAAAGAAATTGTGTAAATGTCTCCTTAAAATTGACTTTTGATGGAGGAAGCCGAATCTGTTCAAGTACATTTTTTTATTCTATGGTTTCGTAACCTGAAACCTGAAAATAATAGGTCAAAATTTTAACTTGTTTGGAGAACAATGTTGTCGATGGTTTGCTGGTTTCGTCTGAACAGCTCCCACTCGTCCTTGGTGTGCAGGAGGAGGCGGGCCAGTGTCATCTCGTTCACTGGCTCCTATGCGTCAGAATATTTCTCTCAAAAGCCAGCCCTTGAAATCACCCCCTGTCTAAATATTATTATCTTACGCCGCTATGCAAGATGTAATGCAGCATTATCTACCGAATATTAACTCCTGTATATCATGCCTTGAATGAAAGAAGACAGACAAATAACGTGACCACCACCGCGTTTTATTCTCCCTCTCCTACCTTCCCTACCTCCCCTCTCTCACTCCACCCTTTCACTATCACTCATCCCACCACCCACCTTAACTTCCTGGTTGCTTTGGCTTTACCAATGTCGGTAAACACTAACATAAACATATTTTGGGAGTTATGGTAGGATTTTGTTTCAATTTCCTTTTAACATTTTATGAGAGATATCGTTATTATATCCACCCGTGTGACACCACAGACATCAAATTTATTTACCTTTTATGCACAATTAGATTAAACAGCCTTTTCATATAGAGATGGCATAAACTAGTTAACATGAGGGTGACTGTATAGGGGGAATGTATACCAAGATGATGATCATATTTACTCTGGACACAGCAATGTCACAGGTTGCAAATGATATTTAGTTTCAAATTACACATATGGGTAAAGGACGTTTCTCACAATATACTGTACTGATACAGACATTACTGGCTCCGCATTAATCAGTCTCACGAGCCAGCCATGGATATCACCACTTATCTAAAGTTTATCTGACGCCGGTAATAAGATGTAGTGCATCATTATTTACCGAATATATATCTTGCATAGCGGCGTAAGATAATAATATTTAGACAGGGGGTGATTTCAAGGGCTGGCTTTTGAGAGAAATATTCTGACGCATAGGAGCAGTGAACGAGATGACACTGGCCCGCCTCCTCCCGCACACCAAGGACGAGTGGAAGCTGTTCAGACGATACCAGCAAACCATCGACAACATTGTTTCCTCGGTGCCGTGAAGAATGCAAGAGGTTATTGAGGCAGGAGGCCACTGGATTACTTACTAAGGCTTTCCTGGTTGCTTTGTCTTTACCAATGTCGGTAAACATTGACATGTGGAGAGGATGGAGGGTGAAAGACTGACGAAGAGAGTGTATGTGAGTGAGGTGGAGGGGGGAAGAGGGAGGGGGAGGCCGAGGATTAGATGGAGGGATGGGGTGGAGAGGTATATGAGAGAGGGGGGTGTGAGTTGGGAGCAGGGCAGTGAAATGGCGGGGGACAGGGCGACTTGGAGGCGATTTGTTTGTGGCCACCCCAAACGGGATTGAGGCGTCTGGCAATAGATAGATGTTTTCTGAGTTTTGGTAGGATCTTGCTTCATTTTCATTTTAACATTTTATGAGAAATATCGTTATTATATCGACCCATGTGCAAAGACATCAAATTTATTTACCTTTTACACACAATTAGTTTAAACAGCCTTTTCATATAGAGATGCCATGAAACAGTTGACATGACGGTGATTCTATAGAGGGAATGTATACCGAGAGGATGATCATATTTACTGTGGACAGAGCCATGTCACAGGTTGCATATATTTAATTTTAAAATTAATTACACAAGGGAAAAGGACGTTTCTTAAACATTACGGAAGTCAAAGCCATCCAGACTCCATTGTGCGTCCTAAGTCAAAATATACTGTACTGATAAATAGACATTTCTGGCTCCGCACTAATATTTGATGTCTCACGAGCAAGCCGTTGATATCACCATTTATCTATAGTTTGTTATCTGACGCCGTTAATAAGATGTAGTGCATCATTATTTACCGAATATTAACTCTTATATCACGCCTTAAATGAGAGAAAGACAAAAAATATGAGCACCACTTCGCATTCATTCTTCCTCCACTACCCCCCCTCACCTCAGTCCACCTCCGCACCATCACTAGTCCTACCCCCCACTTTCCCTTCTCTCTCTTGCCCCACTGTGACTTGCTGCGCATAAAGGAGGCAGCCTGAGGCAAGGGATACTGTAGGATGGGTGATTATTTATGACCACGTGTATATATATATATATATATATATATATATATATATATATATAGATAGATAGATAGATAGATAGATAGATATATATATATATATATATATATATATATATATATATATAGATAGATAGATAGATAGATAGATAGATATAGATATAGATATAGAATTCATTGAATCCCTAAAGAAACTGAACTTATTGTTGAATAAATAACTAAAAGGAAGGGAATTCTTTATCTTAGAAGGTAAGGCTGTTTTTAGTGAAGAACCTCATTAATAGACCCTGCTCAAACGATATATTGAATAGTTTATGATATAGCTATGAAGTTACAGTTTTTTGACCTGTTATGTCCGATAAATCTGCGTACTTCGAAAGCCGGATCCTAAAAGTTTATGAAATCCACATCCCAATTTTTCAGTGTTTTTACTATTATTAATCCTTTCCTATGTGGCTGTGAATACTTTCTCCTGTGTTTATTTTTTTAGAACAACTTTTCCAGGGAAAAGTTTTTTTTATGCCATTTATATGACGAAGTCATACAGATAAAAATAAACTCCCTTCTAATTCCAAATTTATCACCTTTCTCGATGACCACCTCAACAAACGAAACTTTCTCTTCAAAATGAACGCCAAGTAACAGCATATCACGTGTAAATCTATTTCTTTTAATATTGTACACCTTTCGTTACAGCAAATTCTCTTCTTTATGGTTTAGTGAATTTGGGAGGTTTCATAACAAACATAGTACGTTAGTCTACTTTGTATATTTAGCAACTCTACACAAAAATACGCTGTTTACGCATTATTCCGATAGAACTGTTTTGAATTACATCTAGGGCAGTTTCTTTATTCATTTTTTGTTTTGTTTTTTGGAATGAAATACAAAAACAATAGACAATGCTTCACTCGGTAATATCCACATAATTGGATTGTGACTTTCTTTACAGTTCATATCAGATTTTTTTTTACATATATATATATATATATATATATATATATATATATATATATATATATATATATATATATATATATATATATACACACACACACAAAACCTGTTAACATGAGGAGCCCGATTCCCAATGATTACCAGTTTTTTTTCTCATTATTGGAGTTATGTTTTCACTCAACATAGTTTATATAACAGGCTGTCAATATCTCCTCGTATGTATATATATTTTTATAGAATCTACAGTATACCCGTTAGGAGTGGTTTTATTGACAAATATGTCCTTTTAACACAACACTTTATAATGCTCACTATTTCATTTATTGAGGCAAGTACTTTTATTTCCTCTCTGACGGATTTTTTTTTTCATTTTGTTTCGTTTTCTAAATTATGGAAAAATCAGTGTTTTTCCAACAAATGTAGTTTACATTTCTAGAAGATAGATATTTAGCGTCCTCACAAAAATAGCCAGATTTTAGCATCACTCCAGTCGAAGTGCTTTGAAATACTCCTTAAGCGGTAGGTTTCAAACGTAGCATTGTATGAAGTGAAATCCACGTTAAGTGAAAAACAAAAGAAAGAAAGAACACAGCATAATTTATATCATTTCACCCTCATGCTCATGCAATATGTGTTTTTTTTTAACCATACACGAGAAACCAACTGACTTAATGCACCAAATTCTAAATGTTTATCAATTTAATACCCCATCATTGCAAAATGATTTTACACGAATTGATTATCTAACTGTGAATACATCCACTGTTTCATTTTTTTTTTTACGAGTAATCATTGGAGTGATAGTACCCACGGAAATATAGCTTATGGTTCCAAATAAATTTTTATGTGCGCAATTTTTTTTTCTTCAATTTAGTCATAAGGCTGAAGGTGTTATTTTAAAGCCGATTCATAGACATAAGAACATCCCTTATTACTAAAAAATTTGCATTTTTTCGGAAATTCTTAACATCATAGATTTATTGCGCAAAAAAAAAAAAAAAAATCAGCTTGTTTCATGTGAGATGATTTTTATTTATATGTAACTTAACCTTTCATTATTGAAACTTTTCCTCCAGGTCGCATTTTTACATGAAAAATGTTATCCGAAAATTGTAGACGTTTTTGTGGTTAAAAAAAAAAAAAATTGTACTTCTCGAAGTTGCATATTTTGTATTTTCATACAGTGAATTTGGTTTCTATGGTGGTTATAGGTAAATTCTTTTCATTTGTTCTTAAAATGGTCCCTTTTATCTGATGCCAATTGGAACTTTGCCTTTTTTATATCCTTAAAATGACAGTTTCATTGAAAAACAAATCCGGCTTAATAGGTTAAAATTCATGCAATCTTGTCAATTCAATCCATAAATGCTGTTTACTGCAATATTTCTTCAACTGTAATGGAAAAGAAATCTGCCAACTTGAGGATCCATATTCAATATAATAATGTTCATATTAGTATTGGTATGATATTTTTGCCTTCTCGGACTCATGTTTATTGTTTTCAATTTTTCCTCTTTTTTCTATTTTTTTCAAATTATCACCGTTTGGAGTGATTTCATCCACGGAACTATTCTCCAACAAAACCCTTTCCAATTTGTAAAATTTTTGCATTTTGGATAGACTTTCTCAGACGGATAAAAATAAAATTCCTTCAAACTCATCATATATCATTATTTTCAAAGACCCCCATATGGAACGTAACTTACTGTGTAATAAACACCTATTATGCTAGTTCAGTATACATGTGATTCAATGTCTTTATACATACTACTACTATTCTTTTCATACAGGAATTTTTTTTCGTGATTCTCAATTTTTCATCGAGAATGTTATTATGCAATAAACACCTAAAGTGTCAGTTCATTTCTCATGTGAATGGATTTCGTTTTTTACTGGATTACAATTATTCTCCCTATACAGGAAGTTTTATTTTTTCATCTTGCATTTTTTCATCTGCAGTTTATCCTTTATCATAGAAAAGATTTTTTTCCCCAACAAATCATGATTACACGTTGAAATTCTACATTTAGCGTTTCAATACAAACTACTTGGATTTTAGCGCTATTCCAGGTGAACATTCTTAAATTCCTCCTAAACCATTTTCTTCCAATCGCAAAAAGTTCAAAGATTTGCTTTTTTTTTTTTTTTAAATCCTTGAAGTGATGGTTTAGTAAAAAAAAAAAAAAGGAATCCCAAAAATAAAATAAAGTCACAAGGTGTCCATGTCAGTGGTTCGGTAATTTGTATTTTTTCTTTTTTTTTATCTTTCATTGAAGTAAAAACCAGAATATTTATTTTATACATACAAATATACTGGTATGAAGTTTTTATTTTATCGAATTCATGTTCATATGACTGCCAAAGCATATAAAATCATTTCTAACAATTTTTTTTTTTTTTTGATCCATTCAATAGTCAGTGCTTTTTGAATGATAAACATATCAGTCACGTGAATTTTTAATTCATATGCTTGCTCAAATCTTTTCATTTTTTTTTTTTTCTCATCTCCATTTTGAAGTTTTCTAAATTTTAGTTTCTTTCCTAACGAACTTAGAGTACATTTGTCGGTTGTGTATTTCGCGTTAACGCGCGATTTTTTTTTTTTTTTTTTGATAATCCTAAAATAGTGAGGACACTATCGAATAGATTCATTTTTCCAACAAAAATCCTTAACATGAAGGTGACATTTACACAATTTTTTGTGTACATTCAAGCAAGCTCCATTTTCTCAATGTCTTATGCACGAGAAACGTGCTGACACTTTAAATGTTTATCACTCATATCTCATTATTGCAAGGCAGCTCATTGTTTTAAAATTAATTTTATGTCTCAAGTCCTCATTTTTTTAAAATACTAGTTATCACTCTCAAGTAATTTTGAGTACAGAAATACGTCTCATAGGCAAAAATAACCCTGTTTAATATGCTAAAATAGAGTTCTTTTTTCTGGTCATATGATTGAATCTGAAAATCGTAGAAGATAAAATAAAATTCCTTCTAATTTTAAATTTTTCCATTTTCTCGACGACCCCATAATGAACCGAAAATTACTAAGTAATGAAAGCCAATTGAGGGCTTATTGCAAGTATAATTTTTGTTTAATTTGTTCACGTCACCTTATTGTTGCATTTTTTACGTTTGGCAGTTTTTCTGCGGTATTCCCTACAAATTTAGAGTACACGTTTGAGGTTGAATATTTGGTGTTTTCACATGAAAAAAATAATTTCTTTTACTTAGTGTGAAAGCAGAAACATCGCACTGATTTTTACCTCTTTAAATGGTTCATTCAAATGAAAAAAACAAAGGTTTAATTAAATAGAAATTAACAAGTAACATTTTTCTCCATTTTTTTTTTTTTTAGGAAATATCTTCCTTGAGCAACTGTATTAACAATATGTATCAATTAAATATCTCAGTACTCAATAATATTTTAATCAAGAAATGATTTTTTTCCAAACAAGGTGTCAAAGTTTAGAGAATTTTCCCTTGGAAATATGCCTTATTTTCTAAGACGACCCTTTATTAAGTTTATTTTATTTCGAATAATAAACTTGGAAACAGTGACCATTTGAAGCCCTAGAAATTCATTCTAATTCTAAAATCAATTTCACAACGACCCCATATCAAGCGAGACATTGTGCAATAAAAAACTCAAACGCCAGCTCATTTCATGTGATAAAGAATTTCTATTCATATGCTTGTTCACCTCATTATAGATTTTTTTTTTTTGTCGAATTTTTATCGTCTGCATTTATTTCTGAATTTTAGAAGCAATTATTTGTCTTTAAAAATATTAGGGTACATTGGTCGTTTAATATTTTGCGTTTTTACAAAAAAGTAGTGTTTTCAACATCTCAAGCAGAGTTGTTTTAGAATACAGGTGAGGCAGTTGATTTCAAATGTAAGAATTTCATTTTGTCTATTCCTCAATTTTCGAAGTTAGATAAAAAAAATAATAATAGACAATGGTTAAGAAGCAAGAATCTATACAAAGTCAAGGTGACATATATATATATATATATATATATATATATATATATATATATATATATATATATATGCGATCACCGTGAATATATGTATGTAAAATAACAAGAGGCGAAATGAAAGGAGAGACATTGAGTTCTTTCGTATATCACATCTTCAGAGTGAGACAGAAACGTAATGGGTAGAGGTCTTTTATGCACACCCGCAACAGGTAGTGACACACAGAACATAGGATGACATGAATTTATTAAGTGCGGTTTAACTTATGGTCATCTGCAGCACAGAGTGTTACACAACAAAGGATGACCTGAATCTAAAAATGAGTGATGCACAAATGAATGGGTAACTTTTTTCTTATTTACGGATCCACGTGACAAAGTGGGGAAGGAAAGGGATGGAGGATGGAGGGGGAGTAGGAGACGGGGGATGGAGGTGGAGGAGGGGATAAATAGTGCTGCTTAACTTAAAACCTAGAGGATTAATGCTGGGTGTGTTCCACACGGGTGTCACTACACTACCAGAAGATGAGAGGGAACAATCTGTTGTTAGTCTGGGGGATGGTGCTTTAAATTTAATTTATTTAAAGATTTATCACACTTAAAATGACCATAGTTCTTCTTGACATTCTCTTCATATGTCCCAGAAATTAGCCAAGATTGTATTACATTTAAATCTTGCTATAATCTTGGAGCATGCTCAATTTGGTGATAATTGGGTGCTTTGTGCTGAATAAACCACTACTCTGTTGGGCTGTCCTTACACTGTAATACAGTGTGAGATTCTAGTTTCCAGATCCTTTCAAGACTGTCCTATGTAAAATTTGTTACAGCTTTTACAGAGGATTTTGTAAACAACGCCTGGATTGCTGAAAGGGATGTTCTTGATTTTTTTTTCTTCTCATATTTGAATACTACTTATACAATAAGTTTCATTAATATGTGAACATCAAGAAAACTATCATGGAAGAGTTCTTTGAAAATTCTGGCGGTCTGGCTTATTAGTTTTTTCTTCAAGACTTTATTGTGGCACTGAGTATGTTTTGTGGATATTTTACCTTCTTTCCAATACTCTGAATCATTTTTAGATAATCATCCAAAAATTCTGGGTATGAATTCCCTATGCCCTTAAGTACATTGATTTGATCACAGATCTTTTTACATTGATGATAGTGTGAATAGTAATGCACATATGACATAATATTTGTAGTTTTTCTGTATACCTTAGTCTTCAAAACATTGTGGTCCCTGATAACTTTTACATTCAAAAATTGCAATTCATTATCAATTTCCATCTCGTATAAACTTAATCGATGGAAGTAACGAATTTAATTTCAGGAGAAATTCATGAATAGGAACAGTTAGGCCAGAAGCACAGGATGTCATCAACGTATCGGAGCTAAACTGTTTTGCTTTTTTATGGAGGTCAGTGAATGATTCTCAGAGTAAATATTTGCCAGAACTGGGGAGATGGGATTACCCATGACTATACCAAATTTTTTTGTGTAAATTTTTCCTTCAGATGTAAAAGATGAATTCAAAATGCACAATATAATTAGTTTGATAATTATAAAGCAGTATCCCCCAGACTGACAACTGATTGTTCCCTGTCATCTGGTTGTGTAGTCACCTCTGTGGGACACACCTAGCATTAATCCTCTATTTATGATGTAAACCAGCAGTATTTATCCAATCTTCCTCCTCACTCCTCCCACTCCCATTCCCCCTCCAAACCCCTCCAACCTTAAACTCCATAATCCTTTGTCATGTGCATCCCTAAGGAAGAATAAAGGTGCCTATTGTTCTGTCCATCACCCCTTTTTAGATTCAGGACATAATTGTGATCCACTACCTGCTGCACGTGACCATCAGTTAAGAAGCAGGAAAAAATTCAGGTCATCCATTGTTCTGTGTTCCACTACCTGCTACGGGTGTGCATAAAAGACCTCTACTTTTTATGTTTCTGTCTCTGAATATGTAATATACAAAAGTACTCATCGTCGCGCCTTTCATTTCTCCTGTGGTTATTTTGCACAAACACACACACGCATAGAAGTTCTCTGCGAGATGTTCATGTTAAACGGGGAACGGATATTGGTAGTGACGATCAACTCAGCATTGCAAAAATAAGGTTTAAATTTAAAAATCAGAAGGAAAAATCTGGTGTTTGTAGATACGATATTGTTAAGCTTAGAAGGGAAGGAGAAGAAAAGGAGGAATTCAGAAACAGGTTTTTGGTGTTGGAAACGTTGGAAGAGGGGGAGAGAAGTGTAGATGAGATGTGGGAGGATGTGAACAAAGTTTTGCATGAGACTGCTGAATGTACAATTGGAAGGAGATATAGCTTCAGGAGAAAGAAATGGATATCAGAGGAAATGTGGGATATGATAAAAAAGAGGTGAGGCTAAATTGAGGAGTGAGATGCAATGCGTCGAGAGATTGAATTAGCAAGAGATGCGTACTGGAGTTTGAATTCAGAAGTAAGAAGGTTAGCTAGGAGAGATAAAAGATGTGTGGATGAAAAGGTTGCAGAGACTGAAATCTTAATAAACAAAAATGATGGACAGAGTCAAAGAATAGCATATGAATCGATTAGAGAACTGAGTGGTAATGCAGGTAAACGCAAGGAAATACCAGTTAGAGACAGGGAAGGAAATTTATTGACCAAAGATGGAGATATTAAAAATAGATGGAAAGATCATTTTGAGACAGTTCTTAATAGACCAGTACCACCAGAAGAGGATATACCGTCTGCTCAGGAAGATTTAAATATAGAAACAGGAGAGTTGAGGCTTGCAGAAGTGGAGAAAGCAGTAAAACAGTTAAAGAATAATAAGGCACCAGGGGAGGATGGTTTATTTCCGGAAATGTTTAAAGTGGAGGGGGATAGATTAATAATGATCTTGACCAAGCTATTCAATAAGATATGGGTGACGGGGTTACTACCATCAGTTTGGAAGAATGGTGTAATTGTTAAAGTTCCGAAGAAGGGAGACGAGTGAATATGGTAATTGGAGGGGAATCTCTTTGTCACCGATAGCTTTGAAAGTTTTCAGTAGAGTGTTGTTAAATAGGTTGGAGCCGGTGGTTGAGGGTATTCTGAGGGATGAACAGGCTGGTTTTAGAAAGGGACGTGGTTGCAATGATCAGATCTTTATAGTTAGGCATTTGATGCGGCAAGTTAATGAAATGAGAGTACCGTTAAGTCTTTGTTTTGTTGATTTTGAAAAGGCTTTTGATAGTGTTTCGAGAGAGACTATGGGGAAGATTATGAGACATTATGGAATACCAGAGGAGTTTGTGAGGGTCATTATGAACATGCATGAGGACACATTTTGTAAAGTGATGGTTGATGGTTGTCTGAGTGATTCGTTTGAAGTCAAGTCCGGAGTAATTCAAGGTGGTGTTCTATCGCCTTTACTATTTATATTGGTCATTGATTACATTATTAAACGCGTTGGAAAAGAAACCGGTGCAGGTATACTTTGGGGAGAGAACAGGAAACTTTTGGATTTAGATTATGCAGATGATATAGTTTTGATTTGTGATGGGCCAGAAGAGATGCAGAGAGTGTTGGACTGTTTGGTGAGTGAAGGTCGCAAGGTGGGTTTGTTTATTAATTGTGGAAAAACTGAAATAATATGAATATGGAAAATGCGCAGGAATGTGTAATTGGAGGTATGGTTGTAAAGCAAGTTGATAAGTTTAAATATTTAGGTACTTATTTAGCCAGGATGGTTCTTTGAACTTTGAATTCGAGGAAAGGTTAAAGAAGGCTAATCAGGCAATGGGAATGCTTAAAAATATTTGGAATAATAACAATTTCTCTGTACATACAAAAATCAAACTTTATAAGGTAATGGTTAGGAGTATCTTAATTTATGGACACGAGTCTTGGTACAGCACAGTGACTATGGAAAATAAATTCTTGGTGTTTGAAAATAAAGCACTTAGAAGAATATTAGGAGTTAAGTGGTGGGAAAGGATACCAAATAGTAGAATTAGAGACATAACCGGAGTGCAGCAGATCGATGAATATGTTAGATTCTCACGATGGAAGTGGCTAGGACATGTGTATAGGAGACAGGGAATAGTACGAGGTACACCAGGGTGGGTGGCACTTGGTAGGAGAGGTAGGGGAAGGTCAAAAGAGACGTGGGAGAGGACAATGAGACGGGAAGCTGGAGATGAGTGTTGGGGAGATCTTGAGGAGTTAGCACAAGATAGGATGTGGTGGTGTGAGTTCATCGAGGCCCTATGCATCCCCGAGGGTGCCACAGGAAATGATTGATTGATTGATTGACACACACACACAGACACACACACACACACACACACACACACACATATATATATATATATATATATATATATATATATATATATATATATATATATATATATATATATATATATATATATATATATATATATATATATATATATATATACATATAGATAAAAAAATATATATAAATATATATATATATATATATATATATATATATATATATATATCAGTTAACGTCAGTTGACATGGAAGAATTTTTTTTCTTTAATGAGCGTGAGATCAGCTGACTTGAGGAAACAAATTCTAATTTTAATCAACCCCAAAATCCAATATTGCAGTTTAGTCTTTATCTGACCCTCAGTACCCCTGTTTTATGTTCCAAGTTTCCACGTTTTGCTATTTTACACATGGAAACATGTGGTTGTTCAACACGAGTATTGATCGTTTTCACTTAACGAGGAGACTAACGAAGCTCTCAACCCTATTCGGTGCAACCCTTGGCGATTTCCCACATTCACAACCCTAGTATCGTGAAAAGAATCTTGAGTAATGTTATTGGTTTGACGAAGTGAAAGGAACGCATTCGGACAAGTCGGCGCCGTTGCAAGGCAAGCGCTGCCAAACATGTACCGAACCCGCGCGCTCTGAAACACACACACACACACACACACACACACACACACACACACACACACACACGTTTAACTATTATCAAATTTAAAATTAATGTATATATCAAATGACCAATTATTTTACCATTCACCAACGCTTATCATGTGTGCCATATATCAAGCGGTAAGCTATATTTTCGGTCTGAGGGCTGCAGTATCAATAAATCGTTTACTGTTCTCTCTCTCTCACACACACACACACACACACACACACACACACACACACACCGTCCATAACATGGAAGATAGCTTATACATCTTCCTCATCATCAATATCACCACCCTTCCTCCCTCACACTCACCACCTCCCATGTTCCTCACCCCCACCTTCCCTCACTCCATCACCCTCACCATTATTGTCCCTTCTACCCTACTCTCCCTGTCTCACTACCACCGCTTTTTTCTCACCACCATCTCTCTCACTCCACCACTAATACTCGCCCCTTTTTTCCTCACCATCATAACTCCTAAACCCACTTTCAGTGGATTTATTACTAGATACACTAGTTGGAGAGGTAGCTATTAGTCAAGGAAATCTAATAATTTAAGCATGTAAATAATTTCTGGTTATACATGCTAGTATTTTTTTTCATGCAAGGAAGAATTAACCAAAGGGAAGGACCCACAAATTGCTCCCTACAAGAAAAAAAAAAAAAAAAGACAGCAAAGCCAAATTCAAGATCAATTAATTTCGAGATGCCTGGACACACTGTGTATGAAGGACTAGAGACCGTAGGCAGTAAGAAAAACAGAGATGGAGACAATTCCAGAGTTGACCTGTTGCATACATGAATGACTGGAGCAACAGTTAACTCTTGCATTAGAGTTGGACAGAAAAGGTCTGAGTTTGTTGCTAAGACGGGTGCTACGTGCCTGCCGTGGTGGTGGAGGGATGCGAGCAGACAGTTCAGAGGAGCAGTGACCATTGAAGTGGCGATAGAAAAGAGAATGATGCAACAGTGCGGCGGAGACAGAGGTTGAAGGGAGCCAGTAAGCGGAGAGTTAATGAGACGAAAAGGCTCCGACTCCATCCTGTTGAGAAGAACTGTGTGGGGAGCCTCCCCACACATGACAGCTATGCTCTACACAGGGGCGAATAAAACCCGCATATAAAGTCAAAAACTGTGCAGGGTCGTGGGTTAGGTCTTCCTGACTAAAACCTCCCTAAGTGAAGAGTCCAGTCCTGCTGTGGACAAAAAATGGAAAGTACATAATGATGATGATGAGAATGCTACCATATATTTCTTTCTAATGACAATATAATATTTAGCTAAGCGAGTTTCAGCCACACTCAAAAAAAGTCTGCAACAAGGATACGGGACGAGGACCCAACTCGCTATGTATCCCACCAACCACTTTCCCCAACCTCCTCCCTTTAGAAAGTACATTTATTTTTCAAATGTCATTACCACTATATAATAATGAATTTATAGAAAGTAAAAGATTATTCTTAATTTTACACGGGTGGTTTGAGGACTGTGTTGGTGTGTGAGGACTGTGGTGGTGTCTGACGATTGCGTTGGTGTGTGAGGACTGTGGTGGTGTGTGAGGATTGTGCTCGTGTGTGAGGTCTGTGGTGGTTTGTGAGGATTGTGTTGGTGTATGAAATATAATCTATTCGTGAGAACAAAACAGAATCCACCTTCTCATGGACCCACTTCACGTGTAACTAAGGAGTGAGAAACAGGTAGACCTTTATCATACAAATGGATTGCGAGTGAGAAAGGGCCGGGAAGAACAGGAGGTAGATAAGGCAGAAGGCCGTAGATGTACGGGGGATAAATGATTGAAAAGGCGTACATATTGAATAATAATTGCAAAATTCCACATCAACAGCCTTGTGCCGTACCTACCTCCCATTCTGCCTGTCCCTCTGTTGTATAATAAAGGTTTACCTGCTTCTCAATTCTTACTCCTTACAGCTGAAGGAAGTCCTTGAAAAGGCTGAATATGTTGTCACCAATATATTATATAGGTATTTCTAAATCTGAGTACTACAAATTAAGACTGAGGGGCACAGAGAAATATTTAGTTATAACCAATTATTCACAGGGCACGGTAGCTCTATCTGCTCATGCTACGCCCCAAGGAGTATTCAGAGCAATGCAATAACAAATATTCAATTATGAATAGTTATACCCAAAACATCATCAATATATAAATCAATAGTTATTCAGTGTGGCAGTCAATCCCAAAATACCGACAAATTAGTCATTAGACTGTCCTGATGTCAGTTTATTACTAATTTCACACTGGTCAGTCACTAGCCTATCACTGAGACCTTGT
Organism: Coenobita brevimanus; assembly: GCF_032717465.1. Lineage (NCBI taxonomy): Eukaryota > Metazoa > Arthropoda > Malacostraca > Decapoda > Coenobitidae > Coenobita > Coenobita brevimanus. Next base: position 16,125,663 of record NC_137064.1, on the reverse strand, counting down.
TGGTCAGCCAGTCAGTCTCTCCATGTCAGTCCCTTGATCCTTTGTTAGTAGTCACCACGAGAAAATGCAGCTGCCAGCCAAAGCTCCATACATGCGGGATCATCATTAGATTCTTACGAGTAGAAAATTAACCATGAAACGTGCCAGTCCTTGGATTACTAAATCGCTTAGAGCAGTCTGTAGCTGCCTGATTAATCCTGTATCTCTATTAACCGGAGTACAAGCTGTTCCCTGGTTAATGCACAGGCACAGTGTGGATATGAGGGGTTAGGTCCAGAGCCTTGCCTGGTGCTTTCAAGGGAGACAGCAGTCAATCAGGCCCCAGCTCCTTCTCTCCACTGCGAGATCATTTTAGCTGATCCACCCCCTACAGCATCTACCTCTGGTAAGTTAAAAAGATCCCGACGGGTGCCAATTAACTAACAGGGCCCTCAGTGACCTACAGCCCGTCACAGGTCGAAAGAGTAGTACCGTTAACTCGGGGCTATCCATGCCTATGCTCCTAATCTATGTATCTTCCGGCGGTATTTGATCCTATGCACTCGAACATCTTTTTTACTTTACACTTACAACTAATATAAGTAAGCTGGAGGATTTTTATGCTGCAAGATCCTCACCTTCCGTATCTCTATTTACATCTATCATATAAGGAAATTTTTAAACAAAGAGATAATCCGTATATAACGTAAACTCAGTCATAATCTATACATATACGCAGACGTGCATATTCATTTTTAATTTCCAAAACAAGACTTTCACTGATTGGGCATGTTATTATAGCATTTCATACATACTTTATTTCAATGCTGATCACACGTGTGCTTGTGACGTACTTGACTTTGTTTCGTGGACGATTTTACTTTAGGGTGATTCTTAGTGTATCCTGGACCATAAAGAGACTCCAGGCATGAATGACACTTGTGCCGCTTGCCTGACCTATTCTCATGTGTTACGTCTGGGACGGCCTCCTTTACCTCTCCCTGTCCGAGCATCAGATTCATCTTAGCTATTGTATTCATGGTCAAACCACAAGCCTGAACTTTTCTTCTTTCAATTTGCGGATTACACAATGCCTTCACTAACTGCCAGCAATAGGAGATTGAAGCAATTTTTCTTGGGTCCTGATTAATATATAACGAACAAATTGTCTGTGAATTTACTCTGGCAGTGTCGACAATGTAGCTAAGGGCATTCACGACCATCGTCTAGATTTAGTGTGTACTGGATGAAACTTATTCTCTGATCCATAATGTCAGTGCCTCCTTTAGTGAAATCATACAATTTAAATATAGAATTTTTTTTTATTTTCCAATCATCATCCTTGGTAATGCCTAACATAGGGGAGACTGTGCTCAGAAGTAACACATTTTTCTTACCTTTGCTTTTGGTGGGTGTTACATAGGAGTTCAGTGTCATTTCCTCCCCGTTTCTTCCAGTAAACTTCGTATGACCTATCTTCTTTTTCTGTGACTGTCTTTATCTCTGGTGGTATACCTTTCCTGGTAGAATCTATAGTACCTAAGGCTGAGATACCTTGTGTTTGAAGCCACTCCAATAACTCTATATTGGTGTACAATTTATCCAGACTAATAATCCTACCTATAAGGTCGACTGAGGCTTGTAACTGACTTACCAGACCTTTCACTGTTGGGACTGTACCGCGTATGTAGTGTGGTCCTTGCTCTTCAGGTTTACCTGAATATACAGGTGTCCTAAAGGTAAATGGATATCTAACAGCATTAATAGATTTATATAGGAGGCCGTAGAGTACGGGTTTGCGCTTATTGTACTGTCTGAACCCTATTTGTGTTCTGGACCCATACAACGTTTCATCAGTGGTTAAGAAGTCACCTGGCTCTAACGCTGAGCAACAACAATTACTGAACTGTTCAAAAAGCTCCCTGATTGCTGCAAACCGATCGTGTACTCATCTCTGGTGTCTGGTATCAATGTTGTCAAAAGTAATGTTGGCATGTAAGAAACCAAATCGTTTTAGACATGACGGCTCCAAATAATGGGTGACCAAACATTTCCATGAAGAGACGATGATAGCAATGTTTATTTTGTCCTAACAAGCCTCTTGCATTAAGCAGGCCAAAAAAGTATTTCAATTCTATGAGATCAGTCATCTTGTCGTGTGTTGGTATTTCAGCAGTCAGTATTTGAAATTTCTATAATTATGCCTTGAATCTTATTGTAAGTATGGATTACAATATCATCAATCATATTAGATGTTATAAATATCTCCCATGCCATTTTTTCTGTATTCGCTGACCTTGCCTCTCCTAACAAACATCCTTCACTGGGCAATATCTTCTCAACATGCCTACCTTCTGTATGATTGGTCCATGTTATTGACACCGATATCTGATTTTCTCTGGGGTTTCTCTAAAATGCAGGTATATTCCCTGAGCTCGTGTGGCAGGACAAATTCATGATTTTGTTTGTTCAAGCATTTGTCCAAAGAACTGATTAATCTATATTTTTCACCAGTGGCTTTCTGTTTCTGAGTGGTACCCACTCTTCTTCATTGTCATCATTCTGATCCTCATCTTCATCGTCGCCCTTAGCTACTCTATCCAAGGCAAGGTCATCATCATCATCATCATCATCATCATCGCCAACTACCTCTTCCAAGTAATCTTCGTCTGAGTCGTCAACATAGCCATGACTAAAAGCCATGACTACGTCCGTCTGCACGTCCACCCCGTCCCCTAATTAATGCCTAACTATCGGTCGTCCGGCACGCCTACACGAGCCGCGAGGTTTGTGTGTGCGTGTGTGTGTGTGTGTGTGTGTGTGTGTGTGTGTGTGTGCACATTGCAAAGCACGTGTGTGTATCTGTGTGCACAATACAATGCACATGTGTGTATCTGCGTGTATATGTACGAACAACCATTTCATTGTGTATGAGGAGTATAGAGAATAACCAATGAATAATATATAGATAATAAAATTAGTGCATGAAATAACCGTTTCATTACGTATGAGGTCATAAAGTATGAACAATGAATAATACATAGAAAATAAAGTAGTTTTAATGAAAATAGGAAACGTATCGTACGTCTGGAAGCTGTGTTGATGACCGTTAGGCTTGCGTAGGCTAAGGTCCCTGATATTCCACTCATCTTCGAGCGTATCTTTTTGTTTAGCGCTCTCCACCGGGAAATATCGTTAATTTTAGAGAAAACGCTCGTTTCAACCCAGTTTTTTCGCTCAGAACCACCATTTGTTGTGTTTCCAGTGATTTAATAAGAAAACAATCGTGGGACGATGCATTGCTTACAAACTAGAGTTTATTGCTAAAAATTAGTTGGGGCGAATCAAAAATGATACGGATTGAACTGAATAGGGTTAAGGACTACTAAGAGAAAAAAAAGTCCATTCTATATTTCTATTTTCTCAACGACTCCCTCATAAAAGAAAATTTATTGTTCAAGAAACTCCTAATATGAGTGTTCATTTCACAGGTCAAAACATCTCTCTTTAAATGTTACTTTACTTCTAACAACAGCATTTTTTTTTTCTACATTGCATTTTTATAAAATGTTCTCTTAAATACAGAACATTTAGTTTACCAACAATATTAATGTACGCTTGTCAAAACTGAATGTTTAGCATTTTGAAAAAAAAAATAATAATAATTTTTGAGTCACTCCAGTAGAATTCTTATCACTAAAACCCTTGCTCCCAGTCGTAACAAGTTCGCAGGTTGCACTAGTTTTCATCATTCAAGGGACCGCAACGTTGAGTGAAAAAAAATCTGTACATATAACGTACAGTAACGTATGGAGTGTTTTTATCCGTCGAAATATGTCGCCATACGTTGTAAAATTCATTTTCTCTAATCAATCATCTCAAAATGTTCTTAAAGTTTTTGTAATCCATAGAAAAGTATAATCGAGCCTTTCTCTAAGGTTTTCATTTTATTCATTGAATCCCTAAAGAAACGGAACTTACTGTGGAATGAAAAAAGTAGGTTTTTCTTCATCGTGTAAGATATGTCTATTTTGAATTAAAAAAATTATTAAAAGACCCTGCTTAAATCGACATTTTAAACAGTTTATGTTATAGCTATGGTTACAGTTTTTTTTATATCTGTTATGTCCGATAAATCGGCGTACATCAAAAAGAAGATTCTAAACGTTTATCAAATCCTCTTCCCAATTTTTTAGTTGTGTTTTTACAAATATTAATCCTTTCTTATGTCGCTGTGAAATAGGTTTATTTTTTTTGGACACCAATTTTTTAGCCACCCGTCATAGTACACAAAAGTTATTTTTTCCCTTCAAATTTAATCTGGGGACACAAAATGCCATTTATATGTCAAAGTTATACAGGTAAAAGAAAAGCCATTGAAACTCCAAATAGCCTTTCTCGGCGACCACCTCGACATATGAAACTTTCTCTTCACTATGAACGCCAAGTCACATCATTTCACGTGTAAATCGATTTCCTTTGATATGTTACTTTGCCTTTCCTTATAGCAAATTCCCTTCTTTACGGTTTAGTCAAATTTTGTTGTTTCAGAAGAAAAATATAGTCTGTTAGTCTAATTTGCATATTCAGCTCTCTACTCAAAAGTACGCCGTTTAAGCATTATTTCATTAGAACTGTTATGAATTACATCTTGGGCTGATCATTGAAAACCATTATTTTTTTTTTACTGATTGACTTTTTTGGAATGAAATAGAAAAAAAAATAGACAATGCTTCACTCGGTAATATCTACATAATCGGACTGTGACATTCTTTAAAGTTCATATCAAAGGAGGAAAAATTTCATTTTTTTTTTTACATATGGACAAGAAATCTGTCAAATAAAGGAGCCGATTCTCAATGATTATCAATTTTTCATCACATTATTGCAGTTATGTTTTCACTCTAGTTCATATATCAGGTTGTCAATACCTCATATATTTTTATAGAACCTTAAGTATAACCGTTAGGTGTGATTTTACCGACAGAAGTATCTTATTGTTTAAAACGACACTCTATAATGTTCACTATTTCATTTCTTGAGGCAAGTATCATTATTTCTTCAAGGACGGATTTTTTTTTTTTCACTTTCATTAGTGTTTTGTAAACTATGGAAACAACGGAGTTCATTTTCCATCAAATTTAGTTTACATTTCTAGATGTATATTTAGCATTTTCACAAAAATAGGCAGATTTTGGCATCACTCCAGTCGAATTGCTTTGAATTACTCCTGAACCTGTTGATTTCAAAAGTATCAAATTCACTCATTGCACTGTTTTTTAGCCTTGAAGTGAGGGCCACGTTGAATGAAAAAATAAATAAAATGCATAAACGCGTTAAGATCCGCACAATTTTAAGGCCTGCATTAATATCTTTTCATCTTAATGCTCCTGCAACCTGTATTTTTTTTTTTTAAACATACATGAGATACCAACGGACTTGATGAACCAAATTCAATTTAATATCCCATCATTGCAACATGTTTTTTACACTCGTTCATTATTATCTGACTGTGAATACATGAACAGTTTTTTTTGAGTCATAATTGTTTGGAGCGATAATATAGCTTATGTGTTCCACATGAATTTTTATGTGCAAAATTCCTTTTTCTCGACTTAACATTCTGAAGGTGTTATTTTAAAGCCTAGTCATACACATAAAAACGTCCCTTCTTACTCAAAAACTTTCTTTTTTTCTGACATCTCTTTTAACAGAATAGATTTATTGCGCAAAAAGAAACATCAAATGCCAGTTTATATCATGTGAGAATTGATTTTTTTTTATATGTAACTTCAGCTTTCCTAATAGAAACTTTTTCTCTAGGTCCCATTTTTACATTAAAAATGTTATTCGAATATTCTAAACATTTTTCTGTAGTTATCTCAATTAAAAAAAATATATATAATTCTCGAAGATCCATATTTTGCATTTTCATACAATAAATTAGGTTTTTATGGTGATTCTAGGTAAATTTTTTACATTTACTCTTAAAACGGTCCCTTTCAGCTGATACCAAGTGGAACTTTGCATTCTTTAGACTCTTGAAATGACAGTTTCATTGAAAAGAAAGAAAAGAAATAGACCTTACTTAATAAATTAAAATTCATGCAATCTTGTCAGTTCATGCCATAAATGCTGTATACTGCAATATTTTCTCAATTGTCATGGACAAGAAATCTGCCGACTTGAGGGTCCATATTCAATAAAATTATTATATTCAGTTTGTATGGAGTCCTTCTCAGAAGGATAAAAATGAAATTCCTCCAAACTCATCACATCTCATTATTTTCAAAGATCCCTAAATGAAACGACACATTGTGTAATAAACACTTAATATACTAGTTCATTATACATATGATTTGATGTCTTTATACCTGCTACTACGAATCTTTTTATACAGGAAGGTTTTGTGATTCGCAGTTTTTCATCAGCGAAACGTTATTATGCAATAAACGTCTAAAGTAGCAATTCATTTCTCATGTGAATGTATTTCGTTTTGTATTCTTCCTATACAGAAAGTTTTTATTTCTTACATTGCATTTTTTCATCTACAGTTTTTGCTTTGTCATAGAAACGATTTTGTTTCCCATCAAACTAAGATTAGTTGTCGAAATCCTGTATTTAGCGTTTCCAGACAAACCTAAGTGGGTTTTAGCACTACTCCAGTAAAATAATTTTTTAAATTCATCCTTAGCCATTTTCTTCCAATCGCAAAAATATTTTTTTTTTCTTTTATCCCCGAAGTGATGGTTAAGATGAAGAGAGAGAAAAAAAAAATAGGTATTCTCCTAAAAGTAAAATAAAGTCAAAAGGTGTCCTAACAGTTTGTCAGTACTTCGGCGTTTTTTTTTTTTTTTTCATTTATCATTCACGAATATATAGAATTGATGTAAAAAATCCAAAATATTTAATCCATACAAAAATATTGGAATGATGTTTTTAGTTTCTCAAATTCATCTTTATATGACTGCCAAAACAGATAAAATGATTTCTAACTAAATTTTAAACCTTTTTCTGTGATCCTTTCATGAGTCAGTACTTTTTTAATAATAAACGTGTAAATTTTTAATTTATATGATTGCTCACATCTCCTTATAGAACCTTTTTTTCTCTCATTTTCATTTTGAAATTTTCAAAATTTCAGTTTTTTTCCCGACCACTTTAGAGTAAATTTTTTGGTTGTAAATTTTGAGTTAACACAATGAAAACCTTATTTTTTGCATCATTATTTTTTTTATCGTAATACTCCTAAGCCAATTGTTCTCCAAACAAGTTAAAATTTTGATCTATTCTTTTCAGGTTTCAGGTCACGAAACTATCGAATAAAAAAAGTACTTGAACAGATTCTGCTTTCTCCATCAAAAGACCTTAACCTTAAGGTGACATTTACACAATTTCTTTCAATAATCAAGCAAGATTCATTTTCTCTTTATCTTTCATGCACGAGAAATTTACGGACATTCAAAATATTTATCAATCTCATGTCCCATAACTGCAAAGCAATTCTCTTTTTAATATTTATTTTTATCTCAATACCACATTTCTTAATATTAGTTATGACTGTTTCGAGTAATTTTGCAATGTAAATATGTCTCATGGCCAAAAAAGATCCTTTATAATATGCCAAAATTACTTCTATTTCTTTTTTTTCCAAGTCTTGAGACTGTATCTGAAAACCGTGGAAGACGAATAAAATAAAATTCCACGATTTTAATTTTTTTTCATTGTCTCGACGAAACCATAATGAACCAAATTTACTGTGCAATAAAAACCTTAGATGAGAGTTTATATCGAGTATAAATAGAATTTTTTATGTGTTTACCTTTTTCTGTTTGGCAATTTTTTTTCTAAATTTTTCGGCGGTATTCCTTACAAATGTAGAGTGAACCTCGAGGTTGGATGTTTGACATTTTCACAAAAAAAAAAAAAAAAATTTAAAGAGCCAAAGCAGTATAACAAATTGACACGTAATACTTTTTTGCTCGTTGTAAATAGGTCATTCAAATGAAAAAAAAAAAAGTGCTTAATTAAATAGAAATTAACAGAACTTCAATCCGAGCATTTACAACACTTAGTAACAATGGTTGTTCAAACAGTATTTTTCTCTGCTTTAAGGAAAAATCACTAACGAAATTCATAATATGTATCAATTAAATATCTCAGTATTCAATAGTTTTAATTAAAAAATGATTTTTAGTACTATCTGTACCTTATCATTATTTTTTCATGTCATAGTTAGGAATACGCCATATGTTAGAAGACGAACCTTCAAAATTTTTTATTTTGAATAATGACCATGTACACCCGCGAACCAAAGTTTCGGTACCCCCTTCGATGGAAGGAAGTGGAAGTCAGGGTTAGAGAGAGGGCAGACGAACGGACAACCGTGAGTGGTACTTTGGAACTGAGCTACGTAGCGAATAGTGAGAAACCTAATGACACTGGATTCGAAACATTTCCATGCAATTCACCTGCAAAACATTATGCGTTCGTAACATACATACTGTAACATATAACAGACTACTGTGTTATCATGGTGTCCTGTGATACTGACCCATCTGTTTCGGATCATCACACAAATAAAGCACCAAGCCAGTTGTATATAAGTTGCAACTTGTCATTATAACTGCAGTCATAATTTTTGTGAATGTTATCCCTGGATTGTCTGTAGCTATAATAAAAAATGATTGTGAATTTAATGTTGATTTTCACAGTAGTTGTGCGGATGGTTATAAATGTGGCAATTATTTTATGTGGACAACTAAACCACATTGTGATGGACAGCGGAGAGCATTCGCCAATAATTTACTATAACCAGATGAAATTAGATGCAAACACAAAATATTATGAGACAACGAAGACACAGCTGTGGTATCCTGCTCCGCCTTGTTATCAAGGCCTTAACTGTGGCTTACCTCATACGTGCATTATTTTCCTTCAGTCTCTGCCTCTTTTATTACTCTTACTTCTCGGTATCCTCTTACTGCGAGTTGTCATATTCCTTGGAGGGTTTCTTGTCGTCCGGTCCTATAACCCCTACTGTATTACATTATTCCTCACATCATCACTCCCAAACGAACAACGTTAGCACAAGACTGCTGAATTTGTTAATACCATTATTGCCACTGCCACTACTATTCCCCCTTTCCCCATTGTGTCTACTGCAATTCCCCTCAGTACTACTACTGCTACTCCTATTACTACTCCAGTATAAATCTGTATAATAATACATATGATTGTCCTTATGTCTATCTGTTAATCATATTGTCCCTGTCCCACCGTCGACAACTCGTCACTTACCCCGCACCACTACCCCAGTCGCACCCCACCCCCCTCTCTCCCACCCGCCATGAGCTCTATTCCTCCCCCACTCCGAACCATTTTACCCCTCACCTCCTTCTTGGGCCACCAGGCCTGTTGTTCACCTTTTACCGGTGAATATACGTGGCATGCATTAATAATAATAATTATAAAATTGACAGGAACAACATACATCTGCAGCATTCCGAACATTACATAATTATTAAAGTCGCAGACCCAAACTTGCCTATATTACGGAGCTCTGATATATTAACCACAGAACCGACCGTTCCTATCATTGCCACTGGACCTTACCTGTAGCACTTCACCATAGTAATACAACCCCTTAAAGTCCTTTGTGGGATCACTACACATGTTTGGGAAAAATAACAGCGCACAACATGCCTACAACCCATTAAAATACACCCGTGACGTTTCACTGACATCCATTAAATTGCCTAGAAGTTAGCGGACAAACACACGGCTGGACATAGACTGAGGCCGACTGTCTCGCAACCTGACAAAACTATTACGATCCTGCTTTGTAGGTGTCATCATAGTTATAATAATAATAATAATAATAATAATAATAATAATAATAATAATAATCGTAGTAGTAGTAGTAGCAGTAGCAGTAGTAGTAGTAGTAGTAGTGGTAATAGTAGTAGTACTAGTAGTAGTAGTAGTAGTAGTAATCACATGTTAATATCCGTGATACAGAGGAGGACAAACACCATAATCTCCCTGATAAAACAAGTGAAAACAGCTGTGACATATAAAACCAAACAGTGCCATAATATGCTATAATGGTAGGGTTATAGTAATGCTAAATTAATGTTTGACAGCAACCCAACCTTCTGTCATGGCAAATAGATTCTGCATTGCGTCGACGCATGCTATTCCAGTGTGTGTCCTTCTCAGTATCGTGCCTAATAACGTGATTAATTACTATTATTATTATTATTATTATTATTATTATTATTATTATTAGTGATGACACCTGCAACGCAGGATCACGAGAGTTTTGTCAGGTCGTTACATACCGATGCGAGACAGTGGGTTGTATTACCATGGTGAAGTGTGTTACATAGCCTATGATTTCATCATCCTTTGTGTAATTCTAACGTACAGTGTGTTACCTGTTTGATCACGAGCGTGTTCTACCTCACTCCCCCCTTCTACCGTTATAGTAAAGTCGTTCTTTCTGTTGTTCAGAGCGGGATTGTCAACTCTTTGTCCCCATGGCTTCATTTGCGTGTCCTTCTTGCAAGTTGTATCAAGCTCTGCCGGCCCATATATAATGAGCTTAGTCTCTGCATTATTGCCACTTAGATCTACTCCTCATTTTGCTCACATCTCTGTCCTCCCCTGTACAGTTATTATTAATGTGAGTGCTCAGGAAGTCTCCAGCCATCTAGCAGCTGTGTGTAATTTGAGTATAACTGTTGTTCCGTTATTTCTTGTACTGTGTAGCATAAGGGTAATTCTTAGCCCTAGTGAGGTTTTTGTAATTCATGTAAGGTTCTTATTGTTAGCCATTGTTCAGAAATCATAATAGTTTGTATCTGTAATAACTTGTTTTGCATTAACTGAGCATTACCCAGTGTATTTTCATTTTATCAGGGCTGACTTAGGTAAATTTACTCATGCTAATTTCGTGCTATTGCAGTTAACCATATATTTAACCTGTTTTTTGCTGTTACATTATCCATATGAGTCCTGAATGTTTTGTTGTTAGTTTGAGCATTAAAGTTTAATTTGTAATTTTACCTAACTCTTTTTATTTTGAACCTGGACCTTTACGGGACAATAGTGATTATTAGTATTCTCACTTAAAGTGTACATTATCTTTCGCTGTTCCGTAACAAGTGCTATCAGGAAGGTGCAGTAGTAATGATAAGAACGGTCTGTGGTCCGTTTTTGTGGTTAATATATCAGTGCTCCGTAATATAAGCACGTTTGGGTCTGCAGTTATTAAGTGTAATGTTAGGAACACTACAGTATACATCTACGATGTTGTTGTTATTATATTATTATCGCCTACCTTTAGAAGGCAGAGCGATCATGTTCTTAACTGCATCTGTGTGTGTGTTTGTGGTGTGTGGTGTGTGGTGTGTGTGTTCCTATTATATCTCATGAACGGCTTGAGCTATCAACATAAAACCTTCATGGTATCAAAATATGGCTTAAAGTTTGGACTTGGCAAACAGAATATTTTAGAGGGCGATTACCGTTTAGCTCTTAAATGCCTTCTTTTTTATCATTAATGCATGCCGCGTATATTCACTGGTAAAGGGTGAACAACAGGCCCTCTGGCCCAAGGATGAGGTGAAGGGTAATGTGGTGTCGGAGTGGGGGAGGAGTAGAATCCATGGTGGGTGGAAACTGGAGTAGCGGTGCCAGGTCAGTGACGAGTTGTCGACGGTGGGACAAGGACAATAATTATGATTAACAAATACACAGACATAAGGACAATCATATTTACCAAAATAGGGATTTATAGTGGAGTAATAATAGGAGTAGCAGTAGTAGTACTGTGAGGGAAATTAGACACAATAGGAAACGGGGGATTACAGTAGTAGTGGCAGTGGGCAATAATGGTATTAACAAATTCAGCAGTCTTGTGCTAACGTTATTTGGGAGTGATGATGCGAGGAATAATGTAATACAGTAGGGGTTATAGGACCGGACGACAAGAAACCCTCCAAGGAATATGACGACTCGCAGTAAGAGGATACCGAGAAGTAAGAGTAATAAAAGAGGCAGAGACTGAAGGAAAATAATGCATGTATGAGGTGAAGCCACAGTTAGGGCCGTGATTGCAAGGCGGAGCAGGATACCACAGCTGTGTCTTCGTTCTCATAATATTTTGTGCTGTTTGCATCTAATTTCATCTGGTTATAGTAAATTTTTGGCGAATGCTCTCCGCTGTCCATCACAATGTGGTTTAGTTGTCCACATAAAATAATTGCCACATTTATAACCATCCGCACAACTACTGTGAAAATCAACATTAAATTCACAATCATTCTTTATTATACCTATAGACAATCCAGGGATAACATTCACAAAATTTATGACTGCAGTTATAATGACAAGTTGCATCTTTTATACAACTGGCTCGGTGCTTTATTTGTGTGATGAGGATCCGAAACAGATGGGTCAGTATCACAGGACACCATGATAACACAGTAGTCTATGTTATATGTTGCAGTATGTATGTTACGAACGCATAATGTTTTGCAGGTGAATTTCATGGAAATGTTTCGAATACAGTGTCATTAGATTTCTCACTATTCGCCTCGTAGCTCAGTTCCAAAGTACCACTCACGGTTGTCCGTTCACCTGCCCTCTCTCTAACCCTGACTTCCACTTCCTTCCATTGAGGGGGTTACCGAAACTTTGGTTCGCGGGTGTACATAGTGACATTTATTCAAAAAAGAAATTCATTCTAATTCTAAATTTTTTTTTCGAAGACCCCCTTATCAAGCAATACCCACTGTGAAATAAATATCTTAAATGCCAGCTCATTTCACGTGATATAGGATTTTTATTCATATGATTTTTTACCTCTTCTGATACCATATATATATATATATATATATATATATATATATATATATATATATATATATATATATATATATATATATATATATATATATATATATATATATATTGTTACATATATTGTTACATAGCCTATGATTTCATCATCCTTTGTGTAATTTTAACGCACAGTATGCTGCATGTTTGATCACGGGCGTGTTCTGCCTCAGTCCCCCATTCTACCCTTATAGTAGAGTAAGTCGTCCTTTATGTTGTTCAGAGCCGGATTGTCAACTCTTTGTTTCCATGGCTTCATTTGCGCGTCCTTCTTACAAGTTGTATCAAGCTCTGCTGGCCCCTATATAATGAGCTCAGTCTCTACATTAATTGCCACTTAGATCTGCTCCTCATTTTGTTCACATCTCTGTCCTCCCCTGTACAGTTTTAATTGTGAGTGCTCAGGAAGTCTCCAACCATCTAGCAGCTGTGTGTAATTTGAGTATAACTGTTGTTGCATTTTTTCTTGTACTGTGTAGCATAAGGTTAATTCTTAGGCCTAGTGAGGTTTTTGTAGTTCATGTAAGGTTCTTATTGTTAGCCATTGTTCAGAAATCATAATAGTTTGTATCTGTAATAACTTGTTTTGCATTAACTGAGCATTACCCAGTGTATTTTCATTTTATCAGGGCTGACAGGTAAATTTACTCATGTTAATTTCGTGTTAATAGAGGCTATTGCAGTTAACCATATATTTAACCTGTTTTTTGCCGTTACATTATCCTTATGAGTCCTGAATGTTTTGTTGTTAGTTTGAGCATTAAACTTTAATTTGTAATTTTACCTAACTCTTTTATTTTGAACCTGGACCTTTACGGGACAGTAGTGATTATTAGTATTCTCACTTAAAGTGTACATTATCTTTCTCTGTTCCGTAACAAGTGCTATCGGGAAGGTGTAGTAGAAATGATAAGAACGGTCTGTGGTCGGTTTTGTGGTTAATATATCAGTGCTCCGTAATATAAGCACGTTCGGGTCTGCAGTTATTATGTGTAATGTTAGGAACACTACAGTATACATCTACGATGTTGTTGTTATTATTATATTATTATCGCCTACCTTTAGAAGGCGGAGCGATCATGTTTTTAACTGCATCTGTGTGTGTGTGTGGGTGTGTGTGGTGTGTGTGTGTGTGTGTGTGTGTGTGTGTGTGTGTTCCTATTATATCTCATGAACGGCTTGAGCTATCAACATAAAACCTTCATGGTATCAAAATATGGCCTAAAGTTTGGACTTGGCAAACAGAATATTTTAGAGGGCGATTACCGTTTAGCTCTTAAATGCCTTCTTTTTTATCATTAATACATGCCACGTATATTCACTGGTAAAGGGTGAACAACAGGCCTTCTGGCCCAAGGATGAGGTGAAGGGTAATGTGGTGTCGGAGTGGGGGAGGAGTAGAATCCATGGTGGGTGGAAACTGGAGTAGCGGTGCCAGGTCAGTGACGAGTTGTCGACGGTGGGACAAGGACAATAATTATGATTAACAAATACACAGACATAAGGACAATCATATTTATCATTATAGAGATTTATAGTGGAGTAGTAATAGGAGTAGCAGTAGTAGTACTGTGAGGGAAATTAGACACAGTAGGAAACGGGGGATTACAGTAGTAGTGGCAGTGGCAATAATGGTATTAACAAATTCAGCAGTCTTGTGCTAACGTTGTTTGTCTGGGTGATGATGCGAGGAATAATGTAATACAGTAGGGGTTATAGGACCGGACGACAAGAAACCCTCCAAGGAATATGACGACTCGCAGTAAGAGGATACCGAGAAGTAAGAGTAATAAAAGAGGCAGAGACTGAAGGAAAATAATGCATGTATGAGGTGAAGCCACAGTTAAGGCCTTGATAACAAGGCGGAGCAGGATACCACAGCTGTGTCTTTGTTGTCTCATAATATTTTGTGTTGTTTGCATCTAATTTCATCTGGTTATAGTAAATTATTGGCGAAAGCTCTCCGCTGTCCATCACAATGTGGTTTAGTTGTCCACATAAAATAATTGCCACATTTATAACCATCCGCACAACTACTGTGAAAATCAACATTAAATTCACAATCATTCTTTATTATAGCTATAGACAATCCAGGGATAACATTCACAAAAATTTTTACTGCAATTATAATGACAAGTTGCAACTTATATACAACTGGCTCGGTGCTTTATTTGTGTGATGAGGATCCGAAACAGATGGGTCAGTATCACAGGACACCATGATAACACAGTAGTCTATGTTATATGTTGCAGTATGTATGTTACGAACGCATAATGTTTTGCAGGTGAATTTCATGGAAATGTTTCGAATCCAGTGTCATTAAGTTTCTCACTATTCGCCTCGTAGCTCAGTTCCAAAGTACCACTCACGGTTGTCCGTTTACCTGCCCTCTCTCTAACCCTGACTTCCACTTCCTTCCATCGAGGGGGGTACCGAAACTTTGGTTTGCGGGTGTACATAGTGACATTTATTAAAAAAAGAAATTCATTCTAATTCTAATTTTTTTTTTTTTCGAAGACCCCCTTATCAAGCGATACCCACTGTGAAATAAATATTTTAAATGCCAGCTCATTTCATGTGATATAGGATTTTTATTCATATGATTTTTTACCTTTCCTGATACCATATATATATATATATATATATATATATATATATATATATATATATATATATATATATATATATATATATATATTTATATATTGTTATATAACCTATGATTTCATCATCCCGCCCCTTTGTGTAATTTTAACGCACAGTATGCTGCATGTTTGATCACGAGCAGTGTTCTGCCTCAGTCCCCCCTTCTACCGTTATAGTAGTAGTAAGTCGTCCTTTAGGTTGTGTCCCCCCCGCCACAGGGGGTGAAAAAGATAACTAGATCTGATGTGAGAGGTGTAAGGCTGATAGGAAGACCACGAATAGGATGGATGGACAGTGTGAAGAGAGCGCTGGATGCGAGAGGGATGTCTGTTGAGCAAGGAAGAGTGGCTGTGCGTGACAGAAATAAATGGAGAGAAATTGTGAATGAATAAGTGATGACGCAGCCCTGAGGGGATATTCTCCCGCATTTGGTCTGATCAGCTAGTCAGGTCAGGTGCGGGTAAGGGGATGGGTCTGTTATGATGTGGCAGGGGTAAACCAGTTCTGCTGTCGGGCCCTGCTGCGGATGTCACTGATTGCATTGCCCAGTTGACCCTTGTGCGGTGTGGTGCGGTGAGGATCTGTCCGTTCTCCCCTTTGGGGCTAAGATGCGAATGAATGTGTTTGAATGGATGAGTAAATGGAGAGTGAGTCGTCCTGTCTCGGCTACCTCCCTTTCCTTGGGGGAAGCAGCCTAGGTATATAGATAGATAGATATATATATATATATATATTGTTACATAGCCTATGATTTCATCATCCTTTGTGTAATTTTAACGCACAGTATGCTGCATGTTTGATCACGAGCGTGTTCTGCCTCAGTCCCCCCTTCTACCGTTATAGTAGAGTAAGTCGTCCTTTATGTTGTTCAGCGCGGGATTGTCAACGCTTTGTCCCCGTGGCTTCATTTGCGCGTCCTTCTTACAAGTTGTATGAAGCTCTGCTCGCCCCTATATAATGAACTCAGTCTCTACATTAATTGCCACTTAGATCTGCTCCTCATTTTGTTCACATCTCTGTCCTCCCCTGTACAGTTGTTATTGTGAGGGTTCAGGAAGTCTCCAACCATCCTGCAGCTGTGTGTAATTTGAGTATAACTGTTGTTGCATTTTTTCTTGTACTGTGTAGCATGGGGTTGATTCTTGGGCCTAGTGAAGTTTTTGTGATTTATGTAAGGTTCTTATTGTCAGCCATCATTAATAATATTTTGTATCTGTAATAATTTATCTTGCATTGACTGAGCCTTACCCAGTGTATTTTCATTTTATCAGGGCTGACAGATAAATTTACTTTTGCTAATTTCGTGTTAATAAAGGCTATTGCAGTTAACCATATATTTAACCTGGTTTTTTGCCATTACATTATCCTTATGAGTCCTGAATGTTTTATTGTTAGTTTGAGCATTAAACTTTAACTTGTAATTTTACCTAACTCTTTTGTTTTGAACCTGGAACTTTACGGGACAGTAGTGATTTTTAGTATTCTCATTTAAAGTGTACATTATCTTTCTCTGTTCCGTAACAATATATATATATATATATATATATATATATATATATATATATACTAGTGGTCTGGTTAGGTTAGATAAAGTCAGGTACTGTAATTGCTTCGGAGTATCTGAGAGGTCAACATCACGGCCTTCTCAAACCGTGGCAACACGGGTCTTGTGGTGTGTATGGGTGAAGGAAGTGGGCAAAATGTTGAGTCCCAGTATATACTCAACATTAAATTTCTGCCCACATAGAGACTGAATGAGTCAAGATACCCACTAGGCGTAATTTTCAGTCTGAAGAACCTAACTTGCACCATAGTGGCAGAAATTAAATAATATACGACCATCATATTCCATCAATGATATTTTAATTTCCGTTTATGATATAAACAATTCACGCTACGTTATGTATACGTGTTCTATTTGTATTATTTATATTACGGTATATGACATTACTATGATTCACAGTTTCACACAAGTGTAGATATTTAACAAAGAAAAATATGCTTTTTAAACAGCGCGGGGACTGTGTTTGTCCCAATGGTAGTGACATCTACCGGAATACTAGGCTTTTCAGAAGCACCCCATTACGTGTAGTCCGAACAAGTAATAAAGTAATAGTACAATATATATCATAAACCAAGTTAGGAAAAGGTTTACTACACTGTGTGTGTGTGGGGGGGGGGTGTCTGTGTGTGATAGTGAGAGAGAGAGAGAGAGAGAGAGAGAGAGAGAGAGAGAGAGAGAGAGAGAATAAATCTGCTGTGATTAAATGTTGCAGTAGTAGACACCTCTCGTACACACACACACACACACACACACACACACACACACACACACACACACACACACACACACACACACACACACACACACACACACACACACACACAGAATAAATGTTGTGATTAAATATTGCGGTAGTAGACACCTTTTACAGTGAGAGAGAGAATACATCTGCTGTGATTAAATGTTGCAATAGTAGACACCTCTTCTATACACACACACACACACATACACACACACAGTGAGAGAGGAGTTACAAGGAAAAGTTAGGATCTAAATGACTATGCAGCCCATACCGTGGAGATACTTCTTGTTTGCCTGGGAATGCATATCCAGTTTACATTTATTTTAGTGAAAGATCCTGCCGATGAATCCCTTAAACTTCTCTACTGTAGTGTTAACAACGTCTATGTTGAGTCAGTTCCATGAGGAGCAGATCTTGCACATGAAAAAGTTTTCACGTAATTCTGCTGGTAAATTTTCTCATTTACAGCTTCCAACCATGGTTGTGTGCCGAGTCCGTGTTAAGAGTAAGCAACTTTGTACGTAATGATTGTGAAACCCATTCAGGTTTTAAACACTTTAATGAGCTGACCTCGTATTCTACGAGTTTCTACTAAAAAAGTCCCACAGACCTCAGGCGAACCTGATGCCTTAGTCTCCTGAACTCTTTTTAAGTCGACGTATGTCTTTTTCAAGCGACCAAAATTCCATAGCAACTCAGGAAGTGGCCTTATTAAGGAGATATAGACTGTGCGAACAATCTCTTTATTCCCAGAGAGAGAGAGAGAGAGAGAGACTTGGAATGGTACAATCAGGAGAAATACTGATAAGAAAAGTGAGAGGAGAAACTGAACCAGAGAAGAGGAAAACACGCAGGTAAAAAAATGGTACAATGTTATACAAGTGACACAGGGACGGCAGCACACACACACACACACACACACACACACACACACAAACGCACACTTTCTGAATATTTGTCGACCTATCTGTCTGCGCCTGTCTATGTACTGCCTCTCCCCCCCCCCACCTCATTTCTCTCTCTGGATCCTTTGTTTCATCCCCAGTTTCCGTTTCTCTCCTTCCTCTTTCTTTATAGCTATCTGCTCAGTCCCTACTTTCCTCCCTCTCTCTTTCCTTTACTTTGTCTGTCTCCCCCTCTGTCACTCTCTCCTTACCTCACTCTTCTTTCTCCCTTCCTATGTCAAAACTTTCTTACTTTTTTCATTTATCACGTTACCTTTTTTTCTCCATTTCTCTCTCCGTATTTCTTTACTTGTACTGAACCCATTTCCTTCACTGCTTTCTTTCCCCAGTAATAACTGCATGCTCCCTTTTCTCTTCTCTTCGTCTCTCCCTGTCACCCGAAATCTCTTCTTTCATTCCGCTCTTCCCACTGTCTTTCCCTCCATTCCTCCCTCCCTCTCCCTCCCCTTGTCTTCCCATTTTAACATCCCCCTCCTCTTTCTTTCCCTAAAAATTAACCTATTTTCTTCCCACCCTTAATCGCTACTTTCTCTCCGCAAATTTCTCTAATTTCTCTATTTCTCTCCCTCCCTTTATACCTGAATGTCATTCGTTCTACTCAGCCTCAATGCTTTCGTCTTATCCTGCTTAGTTCTTTCCCTGCGTCTTTGCCAGAATAACACCCTTCCTCCTCCCCGTTACCTTGCCTTCTTTTCTAATTTTTCTCATTATCGTTCTCAGTATTCTGTTCCGTAGCTGTCTTTCCCACTTTCTCCTTTTGTTATCCCTATTTCTATGTTTGCTCCATTTCCATTTCCTCTCAGCTGTCTCCCCTTTTGTCTCTACTTCCCTGTCTTCCGGCCTTTCGATTCACATCTCCCTTTTCTCTTTCCCTTTCACACTGCTTGTATCTTATTTCACCTCTCACTGTCTCTTCTTCTCACTCTGTCGCTTTTCTTAACTCTCGTTGTTCTCTTCTTGCCTCTCCCCTTTTTATTTTCTCCGTAACTGCCCTCTCATTTCTCACCTCTCTCTCTCTCTCTCTCTCTCTCTCTCTCTCTCTCTCTCTCTCTCTCTCTCTCTCTCTCTCTCTCTCTCTCTCTCTCTCTCTCTCTCTCTCTCTCTCTCTCTCTCTCTCTCTCTCTCTCTCTCTCTCTCTCTCAGTGTAGTAAACCTTTTCCTAACTTGGTTTATGTATATACTGTACTATTTCTTTATTAATTGTTCGGACTACACGTAATTAGAGAGGTGCTTGAAGTACAGAAACCCCTGGCTGGCTGTGAGCAAGAGTATGGAGGGTACCGGGTGGGGTTATGGGGCCGGAGAGAAAAGTGGGGGGGTTGGGGGGGAGTGTGGGACTATGAGGAAGGGAGGAGGAGAAGGGATACCTCTCCATCGAGCAGCGTTACAAACACCTTAGTCCACGGAAAACGAACTTATTCCGACGTCTGTACAAGAAATCTGTTAACATGAGGAGCCCGATTCCCAATGATTACCAGTTTTTCATCTCATTATTAGAGTTATGTTTTCACTCTAAATAGTTTATATAACAGGCTGTCAATACCTCCTGGTATGTATATATATTTATATAGAATCTACAGTATACCCGTTAGGAGTGATTTTATTGACAGAAATAAGTCCTTTTGTTTAACACACTTTATAATGTTCACTATTTCATTTATTGAGGCAAGTACTTTTATTTCTTCTCTGACGGATTTTTTTTTTTTCATTTTTTGTTTTTTGAACTATGGAAACATCTCAGTGTTTTTCCAACACATGTAGTTTACATTTCTAGAAGATAGATATTTAGCGTCCTCACAAAAATAGGCAAATTTTAGCATCAGTCCAGTCGAACTGCTTTCAAATAACCCTTAAGCGGTAGGTTTCGGACGTAGCAAGTTCACTTATTGCACTGTATGAAGTGAAAGCCACGTTAAGTGAAAAACAAAAGAAATAAAGATCACAACATGAAAGTGTAGAAATCTGCACAATTTATATTATTTCACCTTCATGCTCCTGTAATCTGTATTTTTTTTAACCATACACGAGAAACCAACGGACGAACCAAATTCTAAATGTTTATCAATTTAATCTCCCATCATGGCAAGATCATTTTACACGAATTAATTATTATCTAACTGCGAATACATCCCGTTTCATTTTTTTTTTTTTTACGAGTTATCATTGGAGTGATACTACCCGCGGAAATATAGCTTATGGTTCCAAATAATTTTTTATGTGCACATTTTTTTTTTTTTTTGGTAGTCATCATGCTCAAGGTGTTATATTAAAGCAGAGTCATAGACATAAAAACATCCCTTCTTAAAATTTTTCAATTTTTCTGACAACTCTTTAATCAGAATAGATTTATTGCGCAACAAAAAAATCAAATAGCTTGTTTCACGTAAGAAATTATTTATATTTTTATGTATCTTCACCTTTCCTTATAGAAACTTTTTCCCCAGGTCGTATTTTAACATGATAAATGTTTTCCGAATATTCTAAACATTTTTATGTAGTTATAAAAAAAAAATTCTCGAAGTTGCATATTTTGCATTTTCATATATCAAATTAGGTTTTTATGGCGGGTCTAGGTAAATTGGTTTCTTTACCCATATAACGGTCACTTTTAACTGTAACCAATTGGTTCTTTGCATTTTTTATATCCTTAAAATGGAAGTTTCATTGAGAGAGAAAAAAAAGACCCGGAATAATAATTTAAAATTTAGCATTTTGAAACAAAAATGTAATTTTTGGGTCACTCTAGTAGAATACGTAATTTTTGGGTCACTCCGTCTTAACAAGATCGGGCAAGTTGCACTACTTTTCATCACTCAAGTGACAGCAATGTTAAAAAAAAAAAAAATGTTAATATAACGTTCTCAAAGATAAAATTCAAAAAAATCTGGTGACATTTATATCAATTTAAATCAATGATTCTTTCGGGCATTTTTTTTTTTTCCACGGAAGAATAATCTGCAGACTTAAGGAACCAAATAGTAAATGTTCTTCATCTTTACATTTCAGTACTGGAGGTGTTCTTACTTTCTCAAATATAATTTTCATGACAAAACATTTTCAATTTTTTTTTTTTTTACGACTTAGTAACGAATGGAGTGATTTTAACCGTCGAAATACATTTTCATAAAGTTTGTAAAATCCATTTTGTCTAATCAATCATCAAAATATTCTTGAAATTTTTGTAATCCATAGAAAAGTATAATCGAGCCTAACAAGGTTTTCATTTTATTCATTTAATCCCAAAAGAAACGGAACTTATTGTCAAATTAAAAGGGCAGTTTATTTTTTATTGCGTAAGATAAAATTTTGAATGAAAAAAGGTATTAAAAGACCCTGCTGAAATCGGATATTTAAACAGTTTATGTTATAGATATGGTTACAGTTTGTTTACATCTGTTATGTCCGATAAATCGGCGTACACCGGAAGCAAAATTCTAAACGTTTATCAAATCCTCATCCCAATTTTCCAGTGATATTTTTACTATCATTAATCCTTTCTTATGTGGCTGTCAATACTTCATCATATTGTTTTTTTTTTTTTAGAACCTACCATCTTTTTAGCGACCCGTCTTAGTATACAAATTTTTTTCCTTGTGTGTAGGAACACAAAATGCCATTCATATTTCAAAGTCAGAGATCAACAAAAAATCTCGTGTAACTTCAAATATGTCACCATCCTCGACGACCACCTCAACAAATGAAACTTTCTCATCAATATGAACACAAGTAACATCATATCACGTGTAAATCGATTTCTTTTAATATCATTCATCGCCTTTCCTTATAGCAAATTCCCTTCTTTACGGTTTAGTGATATTTTTGGGTTTCACAAGAAAAATATATTACGTTAGTCTAATTTGCATATTCAGCATCTGTACTCAAAAATACACTGTTTCGGCATTATTTCATTAGATCTTTTTTTATTACATCTAGACCGATTCCGTGAAAAGCACTATTTTCTTTTTAATGGCCAAATGACAGTTTTTGGTGATGAAATAGAAAAACAATAGATAATGCTTCACTCGGTAATATTCAGATGATCGTATTGTGACATTCATTACAGTTCATATCAAAGCATGGACAAATTTCATTTTTTTTTTACATGTGTACCAGAAATCTGTTAAGGAGCCCGATTCTCAAGGATTATCAATTTTTCATCACATTATTGCAGTTATGTTTTTACTCTAGTTCATATATCAGGTTGTCAATACCTCCTCATATTGTATTTTTATAGAACCTCCAGTATAACCGTTAGGTGTGATTTTACCGACAGAAGTATCTTATTGTTTAAAACGACCCTTTATAATGTTCAATATTTCATTTCTTGAGGCACGTACGCTTATTTCTTCTAGGACGGATTTTTTTTTTTTCCACAACGGAGTTCATTTTCCATTAAATTTAGTTTACATTTCTAGAAGATGTATATTTAGCATTTTCACAAAAATAGGCAGATTTTGGCATCACTCCAGTCGAATTGCTTTGAATTACTCCTCAACCTGTTGATTGCAAAAGTATCAAATTCACTCATTGCAGTTTTTTTTTTTTTCCTTGAAGTGAGGGCAAAGTTGAATGAAAAAATAAATAAAAAAAACACTGCATAAACGCGTTAAAACCCGCACAATTTTAAGGCCTGCATTAATATCTTTTCATCTTAATGCTCCTGCAACCTGTATTTTTTTTTTTTTTTTATATATATATATACACCAGATACCGACGGACTTGAACCAAATTCAATTTAGTATCCCATTATTGCAACATGTTTTTACACTCATTATTATCTGACTGAATACATCAGGATTTTTTTTTTTTAACGATTCATCATTGTTTGGAGCAATAATATAGCTTATGGTTCCACATGAATTTTTATGTGCAAAATTCCTTTTTCTCAACTTAATCAACATTCTGAAGATGTTATTTTAAAGCCTAGTCATACACATTAAAACGTCCCTTGTTACTCAAAAACTTTCTTTTTTTCTGACAACTCCTTCAACAGAGATTTATTGCGCAAAAAGAAACATCAAATGCCAGTTTATATCATGTAAGAATTGATTTTTTTTTTTATATGTAACTTCAGCTTTCCTAATAGAAACTTTTTCTCTAGGTCCCATTTTTACATTAAAAATGTTATCCGAATATTCGAAATATTTTTCTGTAGTTATCTCAATTAAAAAAAAAAAAATGTATAATTCTCGAAGATCCATATTTTGCATTTTCATAAAATAAATAAGGTTTTAATGGTGGTTCTAGGTAAATTTTTTATTTACTCTTAAAACGGTCCCTTTCAGCTGATACCAATTGGAACTTTGCCTTTTTTAGACCCTTAAAATGACAGTTTCATTGAAGAAGAAAAGAAAACAGACCGCACTTAATAAATTAAAATTCATGCACTTGTCAGTTCATGACATAAATGCTGTATATTGCAATATTTTCTCAATTGTCGGACAAGATATCTGCCGACTTGAGGGTGCATATTCAAATCAGTATTGGAATGATATATTTGCCTTTGCAGGTCCAATTTTGTGGTTTTCAATCCCTCTTTTTTTTTTTTCTTTGGAATGGTCACCGTTTGGAGTGACTTTATCCACGGAAATATTTTATTTTCCATCATAACCCTTTCTAATTTGTCAAATTTTTGCATTTTGTATAGAGTTCTTCTCAGACGGATAAAAATGAAATTCCTCCAAACTCATCACCTCATTATTTTCAAAGACCCCTAAATGAAACGACACATTGTGTAATAAACACAGTATGCTAGTTCATTATACATGTGATTCGATGTCTTTATACATGCTAATACTCCTAAACCAATGGTTCTCCAAACAAGTTAAAATGTTGACATTCTTTTCAGGCTTCAGGTCACGAAGCTATCGAAAAAAAAAAGTACTTGAACAGATTCTGCTTTCTCCAGCAAAAGTCCTTAACCTTAAGGTGACATTTATATAATTTCTTTCTATATTCAAGCAATATTCATTTTCTCTTAATCTTTCATGCACGAGAAATGTACAGACTTGTTTAAAATGTTTATCAATCTCATGTCCCATAATTGCAAGGCAATTTTTTTTTTTTTTTATTTATTTCATCTCTCAATATCTCATTTTTAAATACTAGTTTTGATTATCCTTTATTATATGCCAAAATTACTCATTTCTTTTTTTTGAAGTCTTGAGATTGAATCTGAAAACTGTGGAAGAACAATAAAATAAAATTCCACAATTTTTTTTTTTTTCATTTTCTCGACGAAACCATAATGAACCAAACTTACTGTGCAATAAAATCATTATATGAAGGTTTATATCGAGTATAAATTGTTTTTTTTATCCTTACATTTTTCGGATTGCCAGTATCATTTTTTACAAATTTTTCGGCGGTATTCCTAACAAATGTAAACTTTTAGATTTTTTTTTTTTTTAGAGCCAAAGCAGTATAACAAATTGACACGTTATACGGCTTTTTTGCTCATTTGTTAATGGGTCATTCAAATGAAAAAAAAAAAAATCATGCTTAAGTAAATAGATATTAACACAACTTCAATCCGAGCATTTACAACACTTCGTACCAATGCATGTTACAACAGTATTTTTCTCTAGATTATTTAAGGAAAAAATGACTGAGCAACGAAATTCATAATGTATCAATTAAATATCTCAGTATTCAATAATGTTTTAATCAAAAAAATGATTTTTAGTTCTATCTGTACCTTATTATTTTCTCATACGTGTCACAGTTTGGAATACGCTTTGTTAGAAGACGAACCTTCATAATTTGTTTTATTTTGAAAAATGAACATGCACATAGTGACATTTAGTCAAAAAAGAAATTCATTCTATTTCTAATTTTTTTTTTTCGACGATCCCGTCATCAAGCGATACCTACTGTGAAATAAACATCTTAAATGCCATCTCATTTCATGTGATATAGGATTTCTATTCATATGATTTTTTACCCCTCCTGATATCATTTTTTTTTTTTTGTGGGTCGAATTTTATATGAAATTATTTCTGAATTTTAAACGGAATGGTGTCTATATAAATTTAGGGTATCTTGATCTTTTTATATTTGGAGTTTGTAGAAAAAAATAGTTATTAACATAAGTAGAACCCTTTTAGAATGTTGGTGAGGCAGTAGATTTTTGATGAAAAATAATATTGAATTTTTAAGAAGCTAGAATCTATGGAATATATATATATATATATATATATATATATATATATATATATATATATATACATATATACATATATACATACATATATATATATAGAGAGAGAGAGAGAGAGAGAGAGAGAGAGAGAGAGAGAGAGAGAGAGATAAAGTTAGATATAGATATAGAATTCTTATTAATTCTAAAACCGTTGCTCCCAGTCGTGACAAGTTTGCATATGCACTGTTTTTCATCATTCAAGTGACTGCAATGTTGTGGGGAAAAAAAAATCAATAAATGTCAAGGTGACATTTATATCCTCCAGGCATCAGGATTTTTTTTCGTATTTTTTACGAAAGAATAATCTGCGACTTAAGGAATCAAATAGTAAATCTTCATCAGCTTTATATTCCAGTACTGGAAGTATGTTTTTACTTTCTCAAATACAATTTTTATGAGATTACCATAACATTTTGTTTTTTGTTTTTTAAGAATTAGTAAAGTATGCAGTGTTTTTAACCACGGAAATATTTCACATGGTCCAATAGGAGCCTTCATTATGTTTCTAAAATCCATTTTCGCTAATCAATCGTTTCATAATGTTGTCTTAAAGATTTTATATCCATAGAAAAGTATAATCGAGCCTAACTCAAAGGTTCACACTTTTTCATTGAATCCCTAAAGAAACTGAACTCATTGTTCAATAAACAACTAAAAGGAAGGAAATTCTTTATCGTAGAAGGTAAGGCTATTTTTAATGAACCTTATTAAGAGACCCTGCTCAAATCGATATTTTGAATAGTTTGTTATATCTATGACGTTACAGTTTTTTGATATCTGTTGTCAGATAAATCTGCGTACTTCAAAAGCCGGATCCTAAAAGTTTATCCAATCCACATCCCAATTTTTCAGTGATGTTTTTACTATTATTAATCTTTTCCTATGTGGCTGTGAATACTTCCTCATATGTGTTTATTTTTTTTAGAACTTACAAACTTTTGCAGCGAAAAGTTGTGACACAAAATGCCATTTATATCACAAAGTCATACAGATAAAAATTAAATCCCTTCTAATTCCAAATTTATCACCTTTCTCGATGACCACCTCAACAAACGAAACTTTCTCTTCAATATGAACGCCAAGTAACAACATTTCACGTGTAAATCTATTTCTTTTAATATTGTACTTCACTTTTCTTTATAGCAAATTCTCTTCTTTATGGTTTAGTGTATTTGGCAGGTTTCACATCAAAGATATAGTACGTTAGTCTGTATATTCAGCAAGTCTACACAAAAATACGCTGTTTACGCATTATTCCGATAGAACTGTTTTGAATTACTTCTAAGGCGGTTCCTTTATTCATTTTTTTTAAAAATGTTTTTTGGAGTGAAATACAAAAAACAATAGACAATTCTTCACTCGGTAATATCCATATAATCGGATTGTGACATTCTTTACAGTTCATATCAAAGAAAGGATTTTTTTTTTTTACATATATATATATATATATATATATATATATATATATATATATATATATATATATATATATATATATATAAGAAATCTTTTAACATGAGGAGCCCGATTCCCAATGATTACCAGTTTTTCATCTCATTATAGGAGTTATGTTAACATGCTGTCAATACCTCCTCGTATGTATATATATTTATATAGAATCTACAGTATAACCGTTAGGAGTGATTTTATTGACAGAAATATGTTCTTTTGTTTAACACGACACTTTATAATGTTCACTATTTCATTTATTGAGGCAAGTACTTTTATTTCTTTTTTTTTTTTCATTGTTTTGTTTCTAAATTATGGAAACCTGATTGTTTTTCCAACAAATGTAGTTTACGTTTCTAGTAGATATTTAGCGTCCTCACAAAAATAGTCGAAATGCTTTCAAATACTCCTTAAGCGGTAGGTTTCAAACGTAGCAAGTTCACTCATTGCACTGTATGAAGTGAGAGCCACGTTAAGTGAAAAACAAAAGAAATAAAGAACACAGCATAAAAGTTTAAAAATCTGCATAACTTATATCATTTCACCTTCATGCTCGTGCAATCTATTTTTTTTTTACCATATACGAGAAACCAACGGACTTGATGAACCAAATTCTAAATGTTTATCAATTTTATATTCCATCATAGCAACATGATTTTACACTCGAATTAAGTATCTAACTGTGAATACATCCACAGGTTCATTTTTTTTTTACGAGTTATTATTGGAGTGATACTACCCACGGAAATAGAGCTTATGGTTCCAAATAAATTTTTGTGCACATTTTTTTTTTTTTTTTAATTTAGTCATCAGGCTCAAGGTGTTATTTTAAAGCCGTCATAGACAAAAAATTTTTCAATTTTTCTGACAACTCTTTAATCAGAATAGTTTTATTGCGCAATAAAACATCAAATGTCAGGTTGTTTCACGTGAGAAGTTATTTATATTTTTATGCATCTTCACCTTTCCTTATAGAAATTTTTTTTCCCAGGTCGCATTTTAACATGATAAATGTTTTCCGAATATTCTAAACATTTTTATGTAGTTAAAAAAAAAAAAATGTCATTCTCGAATTTGCAAATTTTCCATTGTCATACATTAAATTAGGTTTTTATGGCAGATCTAGGTAAATTGCTTTCTCTACTCTTATAACGGTCCTTTCAGCTGTAACCAATTGGAAGTTGCATTTTTTATATCTTTAAAATGGAAGTTTCATTGAAAACAAAAAAAAAAAGACCCGGATTAATAGGTTTAAATTCATGCTTTTGTCAATTCAAGCCGTAATCGCCGTGTACTGCAATATTTTATCAATCGTCATGGACAAGATATCTTTCGAGTAAAGGATCCATATTCAATATAATTATTACATTCATATCAATATTGGTATGATGTTTTTGCCTCCTCGAGCTCATTTTTATTGTTTTCAATCCTTCCTTTTTTTTTCTTTTTTTTCCCCTTTTCGAATGGAGTAATTTTAATTTTATCCCCGATAAAATTTTATTCTCCAACATTACCCTTTCTAATTTGTCAAATTCGGGCATTTTGTATAAAGTCCCTTTCAGACGGATAAAAAAAAATTCCTTGAAACTCATCTCATTATTTTCAGTCCCCCAAATGCAACCAAACATTGCGTTATTAACACCTAATATGGTAATTCATTATACATGTGATTCGATTTACTATTCTTTTTATACAGGAAGTTTTTTCGTTATTGGCAGTTTTTTATCAATAGAATGTTATTATGCAATGAACTAAAGTGCCAGTTCATTTCTCATGTGAATGAATTTAGTTTTTTATTGTATTAATGTTTTTCTTCCTATAAAGTCACCTTGTGACTTTATTTTATACAAATCTACGTGAGTTTTAGCGCTACTCCAGTAGAACATTTTGTAATTTCTCAAACCACTTTCTTGGAATAGAGAAAAGTTCAGTGTATTTTTTTTTCTTTTTTCTATCCTTGATGTGATAAGGTGAATGAAAAAAAAATTGGAATTGTCCCCTAAAAATAAAATAAAGTCACAAGGTGTCATAACGGTTCATGTCGGTGGTTCGCTTACTTGTATTTGTTTTTGCATCTTTCATTCACAAGTATATATAATTGAAGTACAAAATCCAAAATCTTCATTTAATCCATACATAATTATTGGAATGATGTTTTGACTTTCTTGAATTCATCTTTATATGAATGCCAAAGCAGATGAAATCATTTCTAACTTAATTTTAAACCTTTTTCTGTGATCCTTTCATCAGTCATGACTTTTGAATAATAAAAATCTCAAGGTCCTGCTCATTTTACGTGTGAAGATTTAATTTACATGCTTGCTAACATCCCCTAATAGGACCTGTTTTTTTTTTTTAGTCATGTTCATTTTGATTTTTTTTTTTTTTTTTTTGCAACGAATTGAGTGCATTTGTCGGTTGTATATTTAGTGTTTACACAATAAAGATCACTATTTTTAACGTCTTTTCTTTATTTTTTTGCAATAATCCTAAACCTATTGCTCTCGAAACAAGTTAAAGTAGTCCCATTTTTTTTTTTTATGCATCCAGTCACGATACTGTTGATAAAGAAAAAAAAAATGAACAGATTCTACTTTCTTCAGTAAAAATCCTCAACCTCAAGGCGACATTTACACAGTTTTTGTCTATATTCAAGAGAGCTCCATTTTCTCTTAATATGTCATGCACGAAAAATGTTCTAATTGTTTATCGGTCTCATATCTCATTATTTCAATTGTTTTATTTTTTTTAAACTAATATTTTCTGTCTCAACTCCTCATTTCTTTAAATACTAGCTATCACAGTTTCGAGTTATTTTACAATTGGAAATATGTCATGGGCAAAAACGTCCCTGTATAAGCCAAAATTACTTCTATTTCTTTTTTATTTTTGTCATCAATTTGAGAACCGTAGAAGAAAGATAAAATAGTTTCTAATTTAAAACCATTTTTTCGACGAAACAATAATGAACCAAAACTTACTGTGCAATAAAAACCTCAAATGAGAGCTTATTGCACGTATAAATTTCCTTATCCTTATGTGGTCACGTTATTGTTGAATTTACTTCCATTTGGCTGATTTTCATCATCTGAAAAGTTTTCAGTGGTATTCCTTACAATGTTAGAGTTCACTTTCGAAGTTAATTAGGCGTTTTTGGACAAAAAACGAATGTCACTAGAATTAGATTTTTTTTTTTTTTTTAGTAACTGCCAAAGCAGTTGCTTCTAGTAGAAACAAATTCACACATTGCACTGCTTTTTAGCTTGATTGTAAATGGCTCATACAATTGAGAAAATAATAAAGCCATTTAAGAGGACTTGCTTAAATAAATAAAAATTAACAACCTCACTCCGAGCATTTATTACACTTCATACCAATGCTTGTTCAAGTAGCATTTTTTTTTTTTGAAAATCTTCGTTGAGCAACGAAATTCATAATATGCATCAATAAAATATCTGAGTATTAAATAATGTTTTAATGAACAAATGCTTTTTAGTTCTACGCATTCCTCACCAATATTTTTTCATACGTGTCGCAGTTTGGAGTGATTCTTCCTAGGAAATATACCTTATTTTCCAAGACGGCCCATTATAATTTCTATTTAATTTTGAATAATGAACAGGCATATAGTGATATTTTAAAGCCGTAGTCGAAAAACAAATTCACTCTAACTGTAAAATAATTTTTTTTAACCACCCCCTTATCAATCGAAACTTATTGTGGAATAAAAATTCTGATCTGAACGTCTAAAAATTTAGGTATATTTGGCATTTTTACACAAAAATGCTTAAGTACTCAACATCTCAAGTAGAATTGTTTCGGAATACAGGTGAGGCAGTTGCTTTCAAATGTAAGAATTTCATACTCTCCACTTTTTTCAATTGTTGAAGTTGGATGAAAAATAATAATAATGTTTAAGAAGCTAGAATCTATACAATATAGAGATAACATTATGTATCAGTTCATGTCAGTGCTCAGGGAAGAATTTTTTTTTTCTTTAATGAACGTGAGATCTGCGGACTTGAGCCAAATTCTAATTTTTCATCATTTCC
The DNA here is from genome assembly GCF_032717465.1 of Coenobita brevimanus. Classification (NCBI taxonomy): domain Eukaryota; kingdom Metazoa; phylum Arthropoda; class Malacostraca; order Decapoda; family Coenobitidae; genus Coenobita; species Coenobita brevimanus. Next base: position 16,094,159 of record NC_137064.1, on the reverse strand, counting down.
ATATTCCAATACTGCAGTTATGTTTTTATGTGACCCTCAATACCTTTGTTTGTTGTTCCGAGTCTACCGTTCTGCGATTCTGCCCACGAAAACATGTGGTGGTTCAACACAAATATTGATAATTTTTATTTTTTTTTAATTAACTATAGAAGCTCTACTAAAGGACGATTAAGAGAAAAAAAATCCATTCTATATATCATTTTTTTTTTTTTTCAAAAACTCCCTCATAAAAGAAATATTATTAAGAAACGCCTAATGATGAGAGCTCATTTTGCGTGTGAACACATTTTTTAAAAAATATATTGCTTCACCTCTTGTAACAATTTATTTTTCTCTACGTTGAGTTTTTAAATTGTTTTCTTAATTACAGAAAATTTAGTTTCCCAACATAATTAGGGTACGCTTGTCAAAACTAAATTATTTGAATTTTTAAACAAAATTATATGCTTCGGCAAAAAAATTGCATCTTTCATTCACATGTAAATAGAATTGAAGTACAAAATCAAAAATCTTTATTTTATCCGTACCTAAATATTGGAATGATTTTTTTTACTTTCATGAAATAATCTTTATATGACTGCCAAAACAAATAAAATCATTTATAACTAAATTTTAAACCTTTTTCTGTGATTCATCAGTCAGTACTTTTTGAATGATAAACATATCAAAGTCCTGCTCATTTCACCTGTGAATTTTTAATTTATATGCTAGCTCACATATCCTTATAGCAACATTTTTGTTTCTCCAGTCTCCATTCTCAAATTTATTTATTTTTTTTATCCAAGGAATACATTTCTCGCGATCATATCTAGCATTAATACAATAAATTCTTGATTTTTTGCAATTCATTATTTTTTTTTTCGTAAGACAATCAATTTGCTCTCGAAAAATGTTTTAATTCTGAATTAATTTTTTTTATGGTTCTAGTGACAACACCATCGAATAATGAAAAAAATAAAAAAGTACTTGAACAGATTATGCTTTCTCCAGCAAAAATCTTTAACCCCAATGTGACATTTACACAATTTTTTTCTATATTCTAGCAAGCTCCAATTTCTCTTATTTTGTCATGCACGAGAAATCTAAATGTTTTTCAGTCATATCTCATTACTGAAGGGCAGTTTTTATTTTTTTAAATTAATTTTGTCTCATCTCATTTTTTTTAAAATACTCGTTATCACTCCAGTAGTTTTGTTATTAGAAATGTCATTTATTTCCTTTTTTTTTTTTTTAGAAGAACCCATGATGAACCGAAACTTACTGTGCAATAAAACGTCAGATGAGAGCTTACTGCACGTATAAATTGATTTTTTAAAAAATGTGTTCACGTCTTATTGTCGCATATTTCCGTTTGGCAGTTTTTCATCTTTTCCAAATTTCTCAGTGTATTTCTTACAAATTTAGAGTACACTTTCGAGATTGAATATTTGGTGTTTTCAGAGAATAAAAAAAAATTCTCGAGTTCGATTTTTTTTTTTTTTGTCAGTGCCAAAGCAGTTGCTTTTAGTATAACAAATTGACACATTGCATTGCTTTTTAGCTCGTTTTTAAAGGGTTCACTCAATTGAAAAAGGCCATTTAAAAGAACTTAATTAAATAAAAATTATATCATTTATTCCAATGTTTCTTCAAGTAGCATTTTCTCCATTTTTGGAGAAATCTTTGTTGAGCAACGAAATTCATTATATTTATCAATTGTTAGTATTCAATAATATTTTTATCAAGAATTTTTTTTTAGTTCCATCTATAACATAATTTTCTCATGTCAAAGTTTGGAGTGATTTTTCCTTACGAAAAATTCCTTCTGTTTCAAGACGACCCATTATAGTTTCTCTTTTATTTTGAATAATGAACATTATCATTGCGGCATTCTAAAGCCTTGGTCATCGTCAAAAAATGAATTTATATTAACTTTAAAATCAATTTATTTTTCGACGACATCAAGCGAAACATTGTTCAATAGACATCTCAAATGGCAACTCTTCATCTGCTTCTTCACCTCTCCTGGTAGGAGAGGGTATATTGGTCGCAATATATTTGGCGTATTTACACAAAAATACAGTTTCGACATCTCAAGTAGAATTGTTTTAGAATACAGGTGAAGCAGTTGCTTTTAAATGTAAGAATATCATACTCTTCACTTTTTTTTCAATATATATATATATATATATATATATATATATATATATATATATATATATATATATATATATATATATATATATATATATATATATATATATATATATATATTAGTTCACGTCAATGCTCGGGGAAGAATGTTCTTTTTCATTTGTAAGCGTGAGATCTGCGGACTTGAAGATCCAGTTTCAGATTTTAATTAATTGAATATTCTAATATTGCAGTAAAGTCATTATCTGTTCCGAGTTTCTGTCGTTTTGCATTTTTACGCACGGAGATATGTGTTGGTTCAACACGAATTTTGATTTTTCATTTTTTAAAAACAACTATGAGAATAAAGAAGCTCTCTTAAAAGACTAAGAAAAAAATTCGATGACCACCTCATAAAAGAGAATTTATTTTCCAAGAAATGCCTAGTATTGGAGCTCATGTCACGTGTGAACACATTTCATTTTAAATGTTACTTTACTTAACAACAGTATTTTTTTATTTGCATTTAAAAAAAAAAAAAATAGTTTCCCAGCAAAATTAGGGTAAGCTTCTCCAAACTAAATTATTAACATTTTGAAATAAAAATATGATGATTTGGAACCACTCCTGGTGTATTCTTGTTACTCCTAGAACCGTTGCTCCCAGTCATATCAAGTTCGCAATTTGCACTGTTTTTCATCATTCAAGTGACTGCAACGTTGATTAAAAAAAAAAAAATCTAAATAGAACTTGTTCTGAAAGGTAAAATTCTAGACAATCTCAAGGTTAAATTTATATCAGTTCAAATCAATGATCCTCCAGGCATCATTTTTTTTTTTTTTTTTTTATGGAAGAATAATCTGCAGACTTAAGGAACAGCTTTATATTTCGGTACTGGAAGTATGTTTTTACTTTGTCAAATACAATTTTTATGACAATAACTTTCCAACATTGTTTTTTCACGAGGTAGTAACGTATGGGTTGTTTTTAACCACGGAAATGTCTTCATAATGTTTGTAAAATCCATTTTCTCTAATCAATCGTCTCAAAATGTTCTTATATTTTTTGTTATCCATAGAAAAGTATAATCGAGCCTAATTCAAAGGTTTTCACTTTATTCACTGAATCCCTAAGGAAATGGAACTCATTTTGGAATAAACAAATAGAATGGCAGGGAATTCTTTATCGTGAGAGACAAAGCTATTTTGAATGAAGAAAGTTAATAGACCCTGTTCAAATCGACATTTTGAGGAGTTTATGTTATAGGTATAAAGTTACGTTTTTTTTTTCCGTCGTATTCGATAAATCGAAGTACATCAATAGCCAGATTCTATATGTTTATCAAATCCTCATCCCAATATTTCAGTGATTTTTTACTATTATCAATGCTTTCTTATGTGGCCGTCAATACTTCCCCATATTTGGTTATTTTTTTTTAGAACACGAACATTTGCAGCTGCCTATTTTTTATATAAAATTTTATCTAGGGACAGAAAATGCCATTTATATGTCAGAGTCATACATAAGACACTAAAATCTCTTGTAACTCCAAATTTATCACCTTTCTCGACGACCACAAGAAATGAAACTTTCTCTTCGATATGAAGCCAAGTAACATCATTTCACGTGTAAATCTATTTCTTTCAATAACATTCTTCACCTTTCCTAATAGGAAATTTTCTTTACGGTTTAGTGAAATTTTGGAGTGTCAACAAAAATATAGTACTTTAGTCTAATTTCTATATTCAACATCTCTACACAAATATACACTGTATAACAATTATTTCAATAGAACTGTTTTGAAACGTCTAGGGCGGATCCTTTAAAGGCATTTTTTTTTCTTTTTTTTTTGGAATGAAATAGAAAAACAATAGAATGCTTCACTTGGTAATATCCACATAATCGGAATGTGACATTCTTTACAGTTCATATCAGAGCAGGGACTATTTTCATTTTTTTTTTTTTTACATATGTTAACTTGAGGAGCTCGATTATCAATGACTATCAATTTCTCATCACATTATTGCAGTATATTTTTTTATTCTAACTAGATCGTATATCAGGCTGTCAATACCTACTCATATATATTTTTATAGAACCTACAGTATAACCGTTTGGAGCGATTTTTTTAAGAGAATTATATTTCATTGTTTAATTCGAACCTTTATAATGTCTTGAGGCAATTTTTTTTTTAGTTCTCGGTTTATTTATTTTTTTTTCACCAGTAGTGTTATATAAACCATGGAAATAACTGTTTTTCAAACAAATGTAGTTTACATTTCTAGATGAATATTTAGCATTTTCACAAAAATAGGCAGATTAAATCATTACCCCAGTCGAATTGCTTTGAATTACCCCTCAACCGGTAGGTTTCAAACTTAGCAAGTTCACTCAACTGTTTTTTAGCCTTAAAGTAAAAGCCACGGATAAAAAAAAAAAAAAAACTGCATAAATGCTTAAAAATCCGCACACTCCTAAGGTCTGCATTTATATCATTTCACCTTCATGCTCCAGCAATCTGTATTTTTTTTTTTTTTAAGATACACAAGAAACCAACGGACGGTGAACAAAAATAATGTTTATCAATTTAATATCCCATCATTGCAACATGTTTTTCCACACGCATTAATTGTTATCTGACTGTGAATACATCAACAGTTTTTCTACGAGTTATCAGTTTTTTTTTTTTAAGTGAGGAAGAAGGAACAAAGGGTTGCGAGCCCGCAATATTGCTCCTTCCAAGAGAAAAACAAAATACAAGTGCCAAATTCATGATCCGATCATTTCGACATGCCTGAACAGACTGCGTTTGAAAGACTGGAGGTTATCGGAAGCAGTCAGAGGGAGACAGTTCCAGAGTTGACCGGTTGCATAAATGAAGGACTCGGAGTAACGGTTAACTCTTGCATTAGAGAGTTGGACGGTAAAGGAATGAGAGTTTGCTGGTAGACGGGTGCTACGCGCCAGTCGTAGATGTGACAGTTCAAAGGAGCACTGACCATTGAAGTAGCGATAGAAAAGAGATAAAGATGCAACGGTGCTGCGAAGAGACAGAGGTTGATGGGAGTCGGTAAGAGGAGAGTTAATGAGACGAGGTCTTGGTCTCCACCCGAGAAGAGCTGTATGTGGTGAGCCTACCCACACATGCGAGTTGTACTCCACACAGGGGCGGATAAAAATCCTGTATACAGTCAACAATTGTGCAAGGGTAAAGACGGAACGGAGTCGGCATAGCATACCTAATCTCCTGAAAGCAGATTTTACAATAGATGCAAAATGATCTTTCCAAGATAAGTCCCGAGTAAATGATACCCTAAGCATGTTCAAGGATGATGCAGGATTAAGCTGAATATTATTAAACATTAGTGGGTATACCTGTGGAAGATTTTGTCAGGTTGATAGGTGTAAAACTGTCTTTGATGCATTAAAAACAAGATTATTTTTACCTAAGTCAGAGATACGAGCCAAGTCAGACATTAGGTGTGCCATAGCCTCATTCCATGTTTGTTGAAGTAACTGCTGAGATGGACGTTGCGGGAACCGAATGGAAAGGTGAAGGGTAGAGTCATCAGCGTATAGAAAAGATGTAAGCTTATTCACCAGATGGATCAGTGAAAGGAGAGGAGAGCCAAAGGTTGTGGTGAACATTGAAATCTCCAAGAATGGAGATTTCAGAGAAGGGAGAAATGGATAGAATGTTCCATTGTAGAAGTAAAATGGTCAAAGAATTTTTTTATAGTCAGTAGGAGATAAGCAAACAGCGCAGACATATTTAGTCAGAGAATGACAGGAAAGCCGAAGTCAAAGTCTAGAGAATTCAGAAGAATCAAGTTCAGGAACACGAGAGCAAGATAAGTTGTTGCGTATATACACAACAGCCTCCTTTGGCTTTGAAATGAGTAAAGAGAAAGTAGGATACAGAAAAGGGTCTGCTGTCAGTTGCCTCAGACAGCTGTCTCGGTTAGAATAAGAAGGTGAGATTTAGAGAAGGAGAGGTGGTGCTCAACAGAACGAAAGTTCGAGGAAAAGCCGCGAATGTTGCAGAAATGAATAAGAAGTCAGATAGTGGTTCCAGGCATCTCGAGTCGTCACCGATAGAGGGGCGGAAGGTAGAGGGATTTATGCCCCCCCCCCCGGGAGAAATCCAACGCCACATGCTTTGCTCCCTTGATTTTTTCGATTTTGGAAAAGGAAGTGTGATGTGTACGGTGCATGTACAGCTCCGGACAGATGAAACGGCTACACCCCATCCACCAGCGACTTGGTTTGGGTCTCAGTGGTTCTGGTAGCAGTTGCAGGTGGAGGAGGGGGGATGTGGGAGGGTGAAGAGGGGAGAAATGTGGGCGGAGTTATATAGGGGGTAGTGTGGGAGGGTGAAGAAGCAGCACAGTCTGGCTGGTGGGAGGGGGAGACGAATGGTTGGGTAGCGGAGACGAGAGTCCAAAAAATGAATTATTATAATATCTGCTGCATATATTGCATTTTATCTACTAAATAAAAACACTGTATTATTCACCACCATATTTGGGTATCCTACTCATTATTATCCTTTGGATATTAGGCAATAAATAAAGATGTTGGACGGTCTTTCGGACCCGAACCAATTTTTTCATAACTTTTTTCTTCAGCTATTTCCGTATTCCTATTATCCCTCGTGCTTGAAGTCCCCCTTTTTATCACTTTCTCCTACGCCCTACATTTTTTTTAGGCATAAGGCAGTTTAACTTTCTCTTTAAATAACCATATTTGTCAACAAATATTCCTTTCATTAATCTATTTAATTACCTGTTTTCTTTCAATATGCATTTGTCTAATAATGGGTGTTACACCTTAATTGGCGCCGCTATTTGACGTTTTGAATAAATTTGGTCTAAATTTACGCATATTGCAGTCTCTCTCAAGTAGGCTGGCAACCTCACACATCCTCCCCCCTGCTTTCTCCTTCTCTCGCTACCCGTTCCCTCCTTTCCTTTTGTAGTACTGTTTATCTATTTTTTCTCATATTTTTAACCTCATTCCTTCTTACAAACTTTTAGTGCAATAGGAATTTCTCCCTCATCACCTACAGTCTTACTACATGAAAGTGGAAAAAACTGCCATCGGGAAAAGAATAACTGGAAATTTATGGCGAAGGTTACGATATTAGTTATTTAGAATGAATGACGTTATTATCACAGCCACAGCATTTCGCCTTCATAAAACAGAAGGACTATAGGTTTCATGCATTACCTTCTTACGTCCAGCATTACTGTGCAAAACGCCATGTATAACACATTAAGGACCACAAGGACAGTACTGGTAGTCATCGTGATTCTCATGAATCTCTCCATAGGCTATTGAAAACAGTGCTTTATGCTCAACTTCAGAATTATGTTCTCATCATGGCAATGGTAGGCAAAGATAATAAAAACAATATATACAACCAAATTATCATTTATTATACAACAAAGCTCAAACTGCCTCCGTGCTGCAGTCTCAAGGGTGTAACCAGCTCACAGAATCACATGTAACCTGCAAGAAATTAAATACATGATCCTATATATATATATATATATATATATATATATATATATATATATATATATATATATATATATATATATATATATATATTAAACCATGAACAACAGTTTGATCTAAAATTTATTGTGTTGGGTAAAGCAGAGGACACTAACTAGCATGGCAACCTACCACACGGAAACCACCATGTTGGACTACACGCCACAGAAACCGATGCACAGACCATGATATCAGCGAAAAGACTATGAGAAGAGTATTGCACGAAGCAGGGTTGCATCACAGGACCCTAGCAATCGTTATGTTGACAAGCCAGAGGATTTTGGAAGTGTCACTGAAGGCGCAACTGCTGGAGAAGGAATAATACTCGGTGAGTATTATTTCTGAGGTTTTCGCTTGTATAAACCATTCAGTCATTCATGACCATGAAAATATATTAATAATTACTGCAGGGGGACAACCAGTTTTGTTACAACGTCAGTCCATGCAGAGGAAATTACTTTGGGCATATAGGGTTACTCGATGTTAAATTTCATAAGTGTAGAGCCTGTATGATTATATATATATATATATATATATATATATATATATATATATATATATATATATATATATATATATATATATATATATATATATAAAACACATTAAGGACCACAAGGACAGTACTGGTAGTCATCGTGATTCTCATGAATCTCTCCATAGGCTATTGAAAACAGTGCTTTATGCTCAACTTCAGAATTATGTTATCATCATGGCAATGATAGGCAAAGATAATAAAAACAATATATACAACCAAATTATCATTTATTATACAACAAAGCTCAAACTGCCTCCGTGCTACCTGAAAAAAATTAAATACCTGATCATATATATATATATATATATATATATATATATATATATATATATATATATATATATATATATATATAATCAGGTATTTAATTTTTTTCCGGTAGCACGGAGGCAGTTTGAGCTTTGTTGTATAATAAATGATAATTTGGTTGTATATATTGTTTTTATTATCTTTGCCTATCATTGCCATGATGATAACATAATTCTGAAGTTGAGCATAAAGCACTGTTTTCAATAGCCTATGGAGAGATTCATGAGAATCACGATGACTACCAGTACTGTCCTTGTGGTCCTTAATGTGTTATACATGGCGTTCTGCACAGTAATGCTGGACGTAAGGAGGTAATGCATGAAACCTATAGTCCTTCTGTTTGATGAAGGCGAAATGCTGTGGCTGTGATAATCACGTCAAGAATGCGTATGTGCCAACACTTTCATTCTAAATAACTAATATCGTAACCTTCGCCATAAATTTCCAGTTATTCTTTTCCCGATGGCAGTTTTTTCCACTTTCATGTAGTAGGACTGTAGGTGATAAGGGAGAAATTCCTATTGCACTAAAAGTTTGCAAGAAGGAATGAGGTTAAAAATATGAGAGAATAGATAAACAGTACTACAAAAGGAAAGGAGGGAACGGGTAGCGAGAGAAGGAGAAAGCAGGGGGGAGGATGTGTGAGGTTGCCAGCCTACTTGAGAGAGACTGCAATATATGCGTAAATTTAGACCAAATTTATTCAAAACGTCAAATAGCGGCGCCAATTAAGGTGTATCACCCATTATTAGACAAATGCGTATTGAAAGAAAACAGGTAATTAAATAGATTAATGAAAGGAATATTTGTTAACAAATATGGTTATTTAAAGAGAAAGTTAAACTGCCTTATGCCTAAAGAAAAATGTAGGGCATTGGAGAAAGTGATAAAAAGGGGGACTTCAAGCACAAGGGATAATAGGAATACGGAAATAGCTGAAGAAAAAAGTAATGAAAAAATTGGTTCGGGTCCGAAAGACCGTCCAATATCTTTATTTATTGCCTAATATCCAAAGGATAATAATAATGAGTAGGATACCCAAATACGGTGGTGAATAAGTGTTTTTATTTAGTAGATAAAATGCAATATATATGCAGCAGATATTATAATAATTCATTTTTTGTAATTTCTTTTCATCTAATCACACTCACCTGTCTTACCCTCCAGCAGACTCTCGTCTCCGCTACCCAACCATTCGTCTCCCCCTCCCACCAGCCAGACTGTGCTGCTTCTTCACCCTCCCACACTACCCCCTATATAACTCCGCCCACATTTCTCCCCTCCTCACCCTCCCACATCCCCCCTCCTCCACCTGCAACTGTTACCAGAACCAGTGAGACCCAAACCAAGTCGCTGGTGGATGGGGTGTAGCCGTTTCATCTGTCTGGAGCTGTACTTTGGTATTGAAAGCTAGAGAAACTTGTACTGGAGAGCATGCTTGGCTACTCACTGTGTTACTGAGACACTGAGGAAGTTCAGCAATGGGAGATGGTCGGGGCCTAGTCCCGATGGCTGATGAAACGGGAGCTCCAGCTCTCCCTATCATCAGCTTTCCATCCACCTTGGTATTACTGCCCTGCTCGACTGGTGCTACAGTCTATTCCTTTGGAGTGATATACTACCCACGGAAATATAGATTTTGGTTCCACATGAATTTTATGTGCAAAGTTCCGTTTTTTCAACTTAATCAACAGTCTCAAGGTGTTATTTTAAAGCCTAGTCATACACATAAAAGCATCCCTTCTTACTCATTTTTTTTTTATTTTTTCTGACAACACATCAGAATAGATTTATTGAGGAATAAAAACATCAAATGTCAGCTTGTTTCACGTGAAAATTGATTATTATTTATAACTTCACCTTTCCTTTAGAAACATTTTCCCCTGGTTGGGTTTTTACATGAAGAATGTTATCCGAATATTGTAAACATTTTTTGTGGTTATAAAAAAAAAAAAAAAAGAGACAAAGAATGTTTATTTCTCGAAGTTGCATATTTTGCATTTTCATACAATAAATTAAATATGGTGGGTCTAGGTAAATTGTTTTCATTTACTCTTAAAACGGTCACTTTCAACTGTAACCAATTGGAGATTTGCATTCTTTATATTCGTAAAATGACAGTTTCATTACAAAAAAAAAAAAAAAAATCCGGCTTAATAGGTTAAAATTCATGCAATCTGAATTCAGTTCAAGCCATAATCGTTGTATACTGCAATATTTATTCAACTGTCATGGACAAGAAATCTGCCGACTTGAGGATCCATATTCAATAAAATTATAATTTTCATATCAGTATTGGTATGACATTTTTGCCTTCTCGAGCACATTTATATTGTTTTCAATCCTTCCTCATTTTTTTCCCTTTCGAATTGTCACCATCTGGAGTGATTTTATACACGGAAATATTTTATTTTCCAACATTACCCTTTCTAATTTGTCAAATTTTTGCATTTTGTATAGAGTCCTTTTCACAGGAATAAAAAAGTTCCTTCAAACTCATCATATTTCATTATTTTCAAGGACCCCCAAATGAAGCGAAACTTATTGTGTAATAAACACCTAATATGCTAGTTTATTATACATGTGATCCGTTGTCTTTATACATGCTACTACTATTCTTTTTGTACAGGATTTTTTTTTTCTCAATTTTTCATCAATAGAACGTTATTATGCATTAAACACCTAAAGCGGCAGATCATTTCTCATGTGAATGGATTTCGTTTTGTATTGTATTACAATGATTCTTCTTATACAGAAAGTTTTTTTTTTCTTAGGTTGCCTTTTTTCATCGCAGTTTTTGCTTTATCATAGAAACGATTTTGTTTCCCAACAAATTATGATTACACTTGTCGAAATTCTGTATTGAGCGTTTCCACTCTGAACTACGTGGGTTTTATCGCTACTCCAGTAGTACATTTTTAAATTCCTCCTAATCCATTTTCTTCCAATTGCGAAAAGTTCAAAGATTGTGCTATTTTTTGTTTTTTTTTAATACTTGATGTGATGGTTTTGTTGAATGAAAAAAAAAAATAAAAAAATAAAATCAATGGTACGGCAAGTTGTATTTTTTTTTTGCATCTTTCATTCACTAATATATAGAATTGAAGTAAAAAATAAAAATATTTAGTCCATATAAAAATATTGTAATGATGTTTGTACTTTTTCGAATTCTTCTTTATAAGACAGCCAAAGCAGATGAAATCATTTCCAAATAAATTTTAAATCTGTGATCCTTTCATCAGTCCGTACTTTTTGAATAATAAACATCTCAAGTCCTGCTAATTTCACATGTGAATTTTTAATTTTTTATACTTGTTCACATTTCCTTAGAGCAACTTTTTTTTTCTCATCTTGATTATGAATTTTTCAAAATTGTTAGTTGTATATTTAGTCAACACAACAAAAAACGCGATTTTTTGCATGATTTCACTTTTTTTTTTTTTTTTTCGTAACATGAACCAATTGCTCTCGAAACAAGTTCAAATTTTGACCTATTTTTTTTTTCTGCTTCAATTGAATACATCGAATAATAAAAAAAGTACTTGAACAGATTCTGCATTCTCCAGCAAAAATCCTTAACCTTAATTTTTGTCTATATTCAAGCAAGATTCATTTTCTGCACGAGAAATATTCGGACAATCTAAATGTTTAGCAATCTCATCTCATTATTGCAAAGCACTTTTTTTTTTTTTTTTTTATTAATTTTGTCTCAACACCTCATTTTTAAAAATACTAGTTATCACTGTTTCGGGTACTTTTGGGAATGGAAATGTCTCATGGGCGAGAACGACCCTGTATAATATGCCAAAATTACTTTCATTTCTTTTGAATTTGAAAACCGTAGAAGAGCAATAAAAAAACATTCCTCAATTTTAATTTTTTCTTTTTTCGACTAACCCATAATGAACCGAAACTTACTGTGGAATAAAAATCTCGGATGAGAGCATATTGTACGTATAAATTGATTTTTTGTGTTCACGTCATTGTATTTTATCCCCTTTGCTGTTTCTCATCTTTTCCAATTTTTTCAGTGGCATTCCTTACAAATCTAGATTACACTTTCAATGTTCAATATTATGCGTTTTTCACAGAAAAAAGAAATACGATTTTTTTTTTTTTTTTTAGTTAGTGCCAAATCCGTTTTTTTTTTTAGTATAACAAATTGACATATTGCGCAGCTTTTTAGCTCGTTTGTAAATGGCTTTCAAAAAAAAAAAAAAAAGCCATTTAAAAGAACTTGCTTAATTAAATAAAAATAACAAACTCACCACTTCATACCAATGCTTGCTCAATTAGCATTTTTCTCTATTTTAATTTTTTAAGGAAAAATCTTCGTTCAGGAAAGATATTAATATGTATCAATAAAATATCTCTGGATTCAATAATGTTTTAATCAAAAAATGATTTTTAGCTCTATCTATACCTTATCATTATTTTTCATACTAGGTTTCACAGTTTGGAGTTAATTTTCCCTAGGAAATATGCCTTATGCACATAGTGACATTTTAAGGCCCTAGTCATAATAAAAAAAAAAAAAAAATTTCGACGACCCTCTTATCAAGCAGAACTTATTGTGCATTAGACATCTCAAATGCCAGCTCATGTGATACTTCACCTCTCCTGATAGCTATTTTTTGGTAGGTCGAATTTTATCATCTGGAATGATTTATGAATTTTAGAAGCAATTATATGTCTTTAATAATTTAGGGTATATTGGTCGTTGTATATTTGGCGTTTATACACAAAAATACTTAGTTTTCAATATCTCAAGTTGAATTGTTTTAGAATACCGGTGAGGCAGTTGCTTTCAAATGTAAAAATTTCATACTCCACTTTTTTTCAATCGTCGAAGTTGGATGAAAATTAATGAGACAATGGTTAAGAAGCTGGAATCTATACAGTGTGTGTGTGTGTGTGTGTGTGTGTGTGTGTGTGTGTGTGTGTGTGTGTGTGTGTGTGTGTGCGCGAGTGTGGTGTGTGTGTTTGTGTGCGTGTGTGTGTGTGTGTGTGTGTGTGTGTGTGTGTATCTTTGTATCAGTTCATGTCAATACCCATAGAAGAATTTTTCTTTAATGAACGTTAGATCTGCGGATTTGAGGATCTAGTTTCTAATTCTATACAATTCCATATTCCAATATTGCAGTTGTCTTCATCTGACTGTTCATATGTTCCAAGTTTCACCCGTTTTGCAACCTTACACACGAGAGCATGTGGTGGTGCAACACTGGTATTGATCGGTTTCATTTTTTTTTTTTTTTAACCAAGAGACTAAAGAAGCTCTCTTAAGAAGCTACGGAGAGAAAAAAAAATCCAGTCCATATTTCTTCTTTTTTCAACGACTCCCTCATAAAAAAATTTTTATTGTTCAAGAAACGCCTAACATGAGAGCTCAGTTCACGTGTGAACACATTTCTTTTTATATGTTACTTGACTTCTAACATTATTATTTTTCTATGTTGCCTTTTTTTTTAATTTTTTAAATAAGGAAAATTTAGTTCCCCCCAAAATTATGGTACGCTTGTCGAAACTGAATATTTATCATTTTGAGGCAAAAATAATTAGTCTTTAGTATCACTCCAGTAGAATTCTTATTACTCATAAAACAGTTGCTCCCAGTTGTAACAAGTTGGCAATTTGCACTATTTTTCATCATTCTTGGACGCAACGTTGAACGAAACAAATAAAAATCTGTAAATATACCTTGTTTTCAAAAATTCCAAGCAATCTGAAGGTGATATTTATATCAGTTCATATCAATGATCCTCCAGGAAACTTTTTTTTTTGTATCTTTTATGTAAGAATAATCTGAAGACTTAAGGAACCAAGTAGTAAATGTTCATCATTTTATATTACAGTACTGGAAGTATAACTTTCTCAAATACAGTTTTTGTGATAATACCTTTTCAACATTTTCTTTTTATGAGGTTGAAACTTTTGGAGTGTTTTTAGCCTCGGAAATATTTCTTAAGGTCAAATAGGAGCCTTCATAATGTTTCTAGAATCCATTTTCTTTAATCGATCATCTCAAAATGTCGTCTTAAAGATTTTGTAATCCATAGAAATGTATAATCGAACGTAACTCTAAAGTTTTCACTTTTCTCGTTGAATTCCTAAAGAAACGGGACTTATTGGTGAATAAACAATTAAAAAGGCTGGTTATTCCTTATCATGAAAGATAAGGCTATTTTGAATGAATAACGTTATTAGTAGACCCTGCTCGAACTGACATTTTGAACAGTTTATGTTAAAGCTCAGAATTTACTGTTTTTTGAAATCTGTTATGTCCCAAATATTTGCGTACATCAAAAGCCAGATTCCAAACGTTTATCAAATCCATATCCCAATTTTTCTGTGATGTTCTTACAGTTATTGATACTTTTTTATATGGCTGTCAATATTTCCTCATATTTTTTTTTAGAAATTACCAACTTTCCCAGTGACCTGTTATACAAAAGTTTTTTTTTTTTCTTTAAATTTAATCTTGGGGGACAAAATGCCATTTACTTGACAAAGTAATAGATACAAATAAAATCCCTTGTAACTCCAAATTTATCACCTTTCACGACGACCACCTAAACAAACGAAACTTTCTCTTCAATATGAACGCCAAGTAACATCATTTCACGTGTAAATCGATTGCTTTTAATATCATACTTCACCTTTCCTTATAGCAAATATAACCGATAGTAGTGATTTTACTGACGGAAGAATATTTTATCATTTAACATGACCCTTTATGATGTTCAATAATTCATTTCTTCAGGCAAGTACATTTATTTCTTCTAGGACGGATTTTTTTTTTTCATTTTGTAATGTTTTCAAAACTATGGGGAAAAAAAGTGTTTTTCCAACAAATTTCGTTTACAAAAATAGGCAGATATTAGCATAATTCCAGTCGAAGTGCTTTGAATTACTCCTCAAGTAGGAAGTTAACTCATTGCAGTGTTTTTTAGCCTTTAAATAAAACAATGCATAAACGTGTAAAAATTTGCACAGTTTTAAGGCCTGCTTGCCCCTGCATTTTTTTTTTTTTTTTTACCATACACGAGAAACCTACGGACATGAACCAAATTCTAAATGTTTATCAATTTAATATCCCATCATATCAACGTTTTTCTTACACGAATTCATTATTGTCTGACTCTGAATACACCAATAGTTATTTTTTACGAGTTATGATTGTTTGGAGTGATATTTCCCACGGAAATATGGCTTAATGTTGCACATGAATTTTTGTGCATTTTTTTTTCTTTTCAATTTAGTCAACAGGCTCCAGGTGTTATTTTAAAACCTAGTCATACACATATAAACGTCCCTTCTTAGAAAGTTTAAATTTTTCTGACAACTGTTTTATCAGAAATCATTAATTGCTCAATAAAAACATCAAATGTCAGCTTCTTTCACATCACCTTTCCTTATAGAAACTTTTTCCCCAGTTCGCATTTTTACACGAAAAATGTTTTCCGATAATTGTAAACATTTTTGTGTAATAAAAAAAAAAAAATGTTATTCTCGAAGTTGCATATGTTGCATTTTGATGCAGTAAATTAGGTTTTTATGGTGGGTGTAGGTAATTTGTTTACTCTTAAATCGGTCCCTTTCAACTGTAACCAATTGGAACTTTGCCTTTTTATATCCTTAAAATGAGTTTCATTGAAAAAAAAAAAAAAAATAGGCCCGGCTTCATAAGTTAAAATTCACACAATCTCAAGCCAGTTCAAGTCATAATCACTGTATGCTGCAATATTTTTTCAATTGTCATGGACAAGAAATCTGCCGACTTGAGGATCCAGATTCAGTATAATTATTATATTCATATCGGGGTTGGTATGATATTTTTGCCTTCTCGAGTTCATTTCTAATGTTTTCAATCCTTCCTCTTTTTATTGTTTTTCTTTCGAATTGTCACCGCATGGAGTGACTTTATCCAGTGAAATATTGGGATCTCCAAAACGACCCTTTCTAATTTGTCAAATTTTTGCATTTTGCATAAAGTCCTTTTTCACACGAATAAAAAAGTTCCTTCAAACTCATCTCATTAATTTCAAAGACCCCTAAATGAAATGATTCTTATTTAGTACTAAACATATAATATTCATTATACATGTGATTAGATGTCTTTATACATGATATTACTATTCTTTTTATAGTGTTTTGTTGTGATTCACAGTTTTTAATCAATAGAACGATATTATGCAATAAACAACTAAAGTGGCAGTTCATTTCTCATGTGAATGGATTTCGTTTTATACTATATTAATATTATTTTTTATATACAGGATTTTTTTTTCTTAGGTCGCATTTCTTCATCAGCAGTTTTTGCTTTATCATAGAAACGATTTTCTTTCCCAACAAATTATGATTACACTTGTCAAAATTCTGTATTTAGCATTTCCAGACAAAAGAACGTGAGTTTTAGCGCTACTCCAGTAGAACATTTTTTAATTCCTCCTAAACCATTTTCTTCTAATCGCAAAAAGTTCAAAGATTGCTATTTTTTTTTTTAAATCCTTGAAGTGATGGTTAAGTTGAATGATAAGAAAAATAGCAGGAATTGTCTCCTAAAAATAAATTAAAGTCGCAAGGTGTCATAACAGTTTATGTCAGTACTTCGGCAAGTTGTATTTGTTTTTGCATCTTTCATTCATGAATTGAAGTAAAAAATGTAAAAATCTTTATTTAATCCATTCAAAAATATTGGAATGATGTTTTTACTCTCTTGAATTCATCTTTATATGACCGCCGCGGCATATAAAATAATTTCTAAAATTTTAAATCTTTTTCTGTGATCCTTTCATCATTCAGTAATTTTTGAATAACAAACATCTCAAAGTCCTGCTAATTTCACGTGTGAAGTATTAATTTATATGCTTGCTCACATCTCCTTATAACATCTTTTTTCTGTCATCTTCATCTTGAAATTCTCAAAATTTTAGATTTCTCCTTTTTTGCAACGAATTTAGGGTATATTCGTCGGTAGTATATCTAGAGTCGACAACGAAAAAGCGATTTTTTGCGTTTTTTTTTTTTTTTTTTTTTTGGTACTGGTCCTAAACCGATTGCTCTCGAGACAAGTTCAAACTTTGACTTTTTTTTTATGCTTCAAGTGAGAACACCGTCGAATAAAAAAATACGAACAGTTTCAATTTCTCCAGCAAAAATCCTTACTCACAAGATGATATTTACACATTTTTTGTCTATATTGAAGGAATCTCCATTTTTTCGTAATCTGTCATGCACGAGAAATGTGCGGACTTATTCTAAATGTTTATCACTCATATCTCATTATTGTAAGGCAGTTTTTTTGTTTTTGAAATTGATTTTATCTGTCTCAACGCCTCATTTTTTAAAATAATAGTTATCACTGTTTCGAGTAATTTTGCAAATGAAAATAAGTCTCGTGGGCAAAAACGACCCTGTTTAATGTGCCAAAATAACCTTTCTTTTTAATGGTCTTAAATTGAATTTGAAAACCGTAGATGACAGAAAAATAAAATTCCTAAATTTTAAATTTCTCAATTTTCTCCACCAACCCATAATGAACGAAAACTTACTACAATGAAAACCTCAGATGATTGCTTATTGCACGTATAAATTGATTTTTTTTTTTTTTTATGTGTTCACGTTTCCTTTATAACCTTGAGTACACCGCTTCCCGTCCGATCAGCGAAGTTAAACAACGTTGGGTCTGGTTAGTACTTGGATGGGTGATCGCCTGGGAACACCAGATGCTGTTGGCATAGCGTTCTCCCTACGTGGCCACCCCGTTTGGGATACATGGTGTCTGGCGATAAATGAATGAAAATGAATGAACGTCTCCTTATTGTTGCATTTTTCCCGTTTGCCAGTATTTAATCTTTTCCAAAATTTTCGGCGAGATTCCGTACAAATTTAGAGTACACTTTAGAGGTTGAATGTTTGGCTTTCTCACATAGAAACAGAATGTAACCAGCATTAGATTATTTTTAGTTACTACCAAAGCGGTTGCTTTTAGTATTTGACATATTGCACTGATATTTAGCTCGTTTCTAAATGTCCCATTTAATCGAAAGAATGGGCATTCAAAAGAACTTGATAAAATACTAATTAACACAACCTCAATCCAAGCATTTATAACACTTCATACCAATGTTTCTTCAAGAAGCATTTTTTTTTTTTTTTTAGGAAAAATGGGCAACGAAATTCATAATATCAGTATTCAATGTTTCAAGAAATAATTTTTAGCGCTATCTATACCTTATCATTATTTTTTCATACGTTGTTGCATTTTGGAGTGATTTTTCCCTACGAAATATGCTTTATAATTTCTATTTTATTTTGAATAATGAACATACAAATAATTACATTTTAAAGCCCTAGTCATAGTCAGAAGAGAAATTCATTCTATCTAAAATAATTTTTGTTTTTCGACGACCCCCTTATCAAGCGAAACTAATTGTACAATACACATCTCAAATGCCATCTCATTTCACGTGATAAAGGATTTCTATTCATACGCTGCTCCACCTTTCCTGATAGCATTTTTTGATTTTTGAGTTTAGTAGCAATTATGTATCTGTAAAAAATTAATGTATATTGGTCGTTGTATATTTGACGTTCTTACACAAAAATACTGTTTTCAACACCTAAAGTAGAATTGTTTTAGAATACAGGTGAGGCAGTTGCTTTCAAATGTAAGAATTTCATACTCTCCACTTTTTTCATCGTCGAAATTGCTAGGAAGCTAAAATCTATCCAATATCAAGGTGACACACACACACACACACACACACATATATATATATATATATATATATATATATATATATATATATATATATATATATATATATATATATATATATATCAGTTCATGCCAGTGATCATGGAAGAATTTTTTGACTTTAATGAGGATCCAGTTTCTAATTTTAATCAATTCCATATACCAATATTGCAGTTGTCTTTATGTGACCTTCAATACTTATGTTTTATGTTCCGAGTTTCTACAGTTTTGCAGTTTTACACACGAAAATATATGGTGGTTCAACACTATTTTTGATCGTTTTCATTTTTTTTTTTTTTTTAACTAGAAGACTAAAGAAGCTCTCTTAAAGGACTACTAATAAAGAAAAAAAATCCATTCAACATTTCTACTTTTCTCAACGACTCCCTCACGAAAGAAAATTTATTGGTCAAGAAATGCCTAAAATGAGGGCTCATTTCACATGAACACACTTCTTATGTTACCTCTTGTAACAACGGTATTACAAAATTAGGGTACGCTTGTCGAAACTGAATATTTATCATATTGAAGCAAAATACGTGATTTTTATTGTCACTCCAGTAGAATTCTTATTACTCCTAAAACAGTAAGTCCCAGTCGCATCAAGTTCGCAATTTCCACAATTTTTCGTCATTCAAGTGTCCGCAATGTTGAGTGAAAAAAAATATATGTTCTCAAAGAAATAATTCCAATCAATCTCAAGGTGACATATCAGTTCAAATCAATGATCCTACAGGCATTTTTTTTTTTTAATGTAAGAAAAATCTGCAGACAAGGAACCAATTAGTAAATGTTCATCAGTTTCATATTTCAGTACTGGAAGTATGTTTTTACTTCTCAAATACATTTCTTAATCATAATACCGTTTAAACATTTCTTTTTTTTTCGAGTTAGTAACATATGGAGTGTTTTTAACTGCTGAAATATGTCTTAGGGCCAAATAGGAGCCTTCAATCATCTGAAAATGTCGTCTTACAGTTTTGTAATCAATAGAAAAGTATAATCGAGCCTGACTATCGTTTTTACTTTTTTCGTTGAATCCCCCAAGAAACGGAACTTACTGTGAAATAACTAAATGGGTAGGTTAATCTTTATTGTGTAAGATAAGGCTATTTTGAATGACGAAAGACCCTGCTCAAATCGACATTTTGAACAGTTTATGTTATAGCTCAGAAGGTACAGATTAATGACATCTGTTATGTCCAATAAATCTGCGTATATCAAAAGCCAGATTCACATCATCCAAATTTTTTCAGCGATGTTCTTATTGTTATTAATCCTTTATTTTAGTTGTCATTACTTCATTTTTTTTTTTAACTTACCAACTGTCATAGTATACATTTTTTTTTCCTCAAGGTTAATCTAGGGACACAAAATGCCATTGATATGACAAAGTCATACAGATAAAAATGAAATCCTTTTAACTCCAAATTTATCACCTTTCTCCACGACCACCTCAACAAAAGAAACTTTCTCTTCAATATGAACGCCAAATAACATCATTCCACGTGTAAATCGATTGCTTGTAATATCGTACTTCACCTTTCCTTATAGCAAATTCTCCTCTTTACGGTTTAGGGTAATTTTTGTGTGGCACAACAAAAATATATGACGATAGTCTAAATTGCATAGTCAGCATCTCTACAGAGAAGTACGCTGTTTAAGCATTATTTCAATGGAACTCTTTTGAATTACATGTACGGCGATTCCTGTAAATGCATTATTTTTTTTTTAATGTTCGACTGTTTTTTTTTTAATGAAACAGAAAAACAATAGACAATGCTTCACCCGGTAATATCAGCATAATCGGAATGTGACATTCTTTACAGTTCATATCAAAGCAAGGACAAATTTCTGTTTTTTACATATGAATAACAAATCTTTCCAATTCTCAATGATTATCAATTGTTCGCATTATTGCAGTTATGCTTTCACTCTAATTCATATATCAGGGTGTCAATACCTACATATATATATATATATATATATATATATATATATATATATATATATATATATATATATATATATATATATATATGTGTGTGTGTGTGTGTGTGTGTGTCGGAGTTATTTCACTGACCGAAGTATGTCATTGTTTACCACGACCGTTTATAATGTTCAGTATTTCATTTCTTGAGGCAAGTACTTTTATTTCTTCTCGGACGGATTTTTTTTTTTTTTTTTCATTTTCGGTAGTTTTCTAACCTATGGAAAGAAGTGAGTGTTTTTGCAACAAATAAAGTTTACTTCTATAGAAGTGCCTTTTCACAAAAATAAACAGATTTTATTATTACTCCAGTCGAAGTGCTCTGAATTACTCCTCAAGCGGTAGGTTTCAAAAGTAGGAAGCTCACTGAAGTGAAAACCACGTTGAAAGAAAAAAAAAATAAAAATAAAACTGCATAAACGCGGAAAACTCCGCAAAATCATAAGGCCTGCATGCTCCTGCAATCTGCATCTTCCTCAACCATACACTTGAAACCAACGGACTTAATGAACCAAATTCTAAATGTTAACACGAATTCATAATTACACGAATTCATAATTATCTGACTGTGAATATATCAATAGTCTTTTTACGAGTTATCATTGTTTGGAGTGATAGTACACGAATTTTTTTGAGCAAATTTTTTTTTTCAGTTTAATCAACAGGCTCAAGGTTTTATTTTAAACCCAAATCATACTCATAAAACGTCCACTCTTACTCAATAATTTTCATAGTGTTCTGACAACACTTTTTCAAAAAAAAATTTATTGTGCAACAAAAAAATGAAATATCAGCTTTTTCACGTAAGAATTAATTTTTATTTATATGCAACTTAACATTTCTGTATAGAAATTATTTTACATGCATTTTTACATAAACAATGTTTCCGAGTTTTGTAAACATTTTTGTGGTTAAAAAAAAAAAAAATTCTCGAAGACGCATATTTTCCATTTCCATACAGAAAATTAGTTTTTTTTATGTGGGTCTATGTAAATTGTTTTCATTTACTCTTAGAACGGTCCCTCTCAATTGTAACTAATTGGAACTTTGCATTTTTTATTTCAGTAAAATGAGTTTCATATAAAAAAAAAAAAAAAGGCTTAATAGGTTAAAATTCACACGATCTCAAGTCAAATTAAGCCATGATCGCTGTATACTGCGATATTTTTTCAACTGTCATGCGCAAGAAATCTGCCAACTTGAGGATCCATATTCAATATAATTATTATATTCATATCAGTATTGATATGATATTTTTGCCTTCACGGACTCATTTTTATTGTTTTCAATCCCTCCTTTGTTGTCTTTCTTTCGAATGGTCACCGTTTGGAGTGATTTTATCTACGGAAATATTTTATTCTAACATGACCTTTTCAAATTCCTTGTCTTTTCATGCTATTACTTTTTTTTTATATAGGAAGTTTTATTGCGATTCGCAATTTTTAATCAATAGAACGTTATTACGCAATGAATACCAAAAGGGCAGTTAAATTATCATTTAAATCTATTTCGTTTTATATTGTATTACAATTACTCTTCTAAAAAGTTTTTTTTTTTCTTAGGTCGCAATTTTTCATCTCCAGTTATTGCTTTGTCATAGAAACGATCTTGTTTCCCTACAAATTAAGATTACAATTGGCGAAAATCTGTATTTAGGGTTTCCACACAACCAGTAGAACACATAATTCCTTCTAAACCACTTTCTTAATATTGTAAAAAATTCAAAGATTGTGCTATTTTTTTGTTTTATCCTTGAAGTGAAGTTGAATGAAAAGAAAAAACATAGGATGTCCTAAAAATAAAATAGTCATCAGGTTTATGTTAGTGCTTCGGCAAGTTGTATTTGTTTTTGTATCTTTCATTCACAAATATATCAAATTGAAGTACAAAATCCAAAATCTTTATTTAATCCCTACATAAATATTGGAAAATTTTTACTTTCTCGAATTTATCTTTATATGACTGCCAAAGCAGATAAAATAATTTCTAACAATTTTAACCCTTTTCTGTGATCTTTTTGTAAAATAAACATCTCATAATCCTCCTGATTTCACGTGTAAATTTTTAGTTCATATGCTTGCTGAAATCTCCCTATAGCACTTTTTTTTTTTTTCTGCTGTTTATTTTGAAAATTTCAAAATAGTTTTTTCCGAGGAATTTAGAGTACATTTGTATGTTGTGCATTTAGCGTAAACAGAATAAAAAAGCGCGATTTTCAGCATTTCATTTTTTTTGCAATACTCCTAAACCGATTGCTCTCGAAACAAGTTCAAATTTTGACCGTTTTCTATATATATATGCTTCAAGTGACGACACCGTCGAATAAAAAGAAAAAAATACTTGGAAATTCTGCTTTCTCCCGTAAAAATCCTCAACCTCATGGCGACATTAACACAATTTTTGTCTATATTCAGTCTCATATCTCATTCTTGCAATGAATTTTTTTTCTTTTGAAAATATATATATATATTTTTTTAAATAATAGTTATCACTGTTTCGAGTAATTTTGAAAATGGAAATATCTCATGGGTAAAGACGACCCTTTACAATTTGCCAAAATTACTATTATTTCTTTCTTACGAAGAGTCTTAAGATTCAATTTGAAAACAGTGGAAGACAGATAAAAGAATTCTTTCTAATTTTTACCATTTTTTTTCGACGAACCCATAATGAACCGAAACTTACTGTGCAATGAAAACCTCAGATGAGAGCTTATTGCACGTGAGAATTGATGTTTTTATGTGCTTCTCTCCCGGTATTATTTTTTTTCATTTGACAGTTTTTCTTTTCCAAATTTATCGGTTGTATTCCTTACAAATTTATAGTACACTTTTGAAGTTGAATATTGGGCTTTTTTACAGAAAAAGAAATGTAGATTTTTTTTTTTTAGGTACTCCCAATGCAGATGCTTTTAATAGTAACAAATTAACACATTGCACTGCTTTTTAGCTCGTTTCTAAATTGGTCCTTCAATCGAAAGAAAAAGGTCTCAAAAAAACTTGCTGAAATATATAGAAATTCACTCGACCTCAATCCAAGCATTTACAACACTTCATACCAATGCTCGTTCAAATAGCATTTTCCTATATTTTTTGAAAAATTTTCGTTGAAGGAAATTCATAATATGTATCAATTAAATATCCCGGTATTCAATAATGTTTTAATGTAGAAATGATTTTTTAGTACTATGTATACCTTTTCAATATTTTTTCATGTGTTGCAGTTTGGAGTGAATTTTTCCCAGGAAGTATGCCTTATGTTCAAAGACAACCATTTATAATTTCTATTTAATTTCGAATAATGAACATGCACATAATGACATTATAAAACCCTACTCAAAAAAGAAATTGATTCAAATAAAAATCTTTTTTTTTGACGACCCCCTTATCAATCGAAACCTGTGCAATAAACATCTCAAATGCTAGCTTATTTCATCTGATAAAGGAGTTCTATTCATATGCATCTTCACCTCTGCTGATAGCATTTTTTTTCTTTTTTGGAAGGTCAAATTCTATGCTATGATTTCTGAATTTTAGAAGCAATTGTCTAAAAATATTTAGTTATATCGATCGTTGTATATTTGGCGTTTAAAAAAAAAAATCTTTTCAATATATCAAGTAGAATTGTTTCAGAATACATTTGAGTTGGTTGCTTTCAAATGTAAGAATTTCATACTCTGCACTTTTTTCAATCGTAGAAGTTGGCTGAAAAATAAGAGACAATGGTTAAGAAATTAGAATGTATACAATATTAAGGTGACATTTCAGTTCATATCAATGCCCCGGGAAATTTTTTTTTTTCTTTAATGAACGTGAAATCTGCGGACGAGGAACCAATTTCTAATTTTAATCAATTCCATATTCCAATACTGCAGTTTTTTATTTGCCGTTTTGCGATTTTACCCATGAAAATATATGGTGATTCAACACAAGTATTTATCGTTTTCATTTAGAACATTTTTAATTCCATCTAAACAATTTTCTTAAAACTGTAAAAATTCAAAGATTGTGCATTTTTTT
Source organism: Coenobita brevimanus (assembly GCF_032717465.1). Classification (NCBI taxonomy): domain Eukaryota; kingdom Metazoa; phylum Arthropoda; class Malacostraca; order Decapoda; family Coenobitidae; genus Coenobita; species Coenobita brevimanus. The sequence goes on along the minus strand of NC_137064.1, from coordinate 16,068,870 downwards.
GTTTTGTTTTATCCTTGAACTGATGTTGAATGAAAAAGAAAAAGTTGGAATTGTCCTAAAAAAAAATAGTCACAAAGTGCAATAACAGTTGATGTCAGCGCTTCGGCAAGTTACATTTGTGTTTACATCTTTCATTCCCAAGTATACAGAATTGATGTACAAAATCCAAAATTTTTATTTAATCCATGCACAACTAAATTTTAAACGTTTTTCTATGATTCTTTCATGTCATTATTTTTTGTATATGTAACATATCACATTCCTGCTCATTTAACATGCGAATTTTTAATTCATATGATCATCACATCACCTTATAGCAACTTTTTTCTTTTTCTATGATCATTTTGAATATTTCAAAAATTTTTTTTTTTTAAACCGAATTTAGAGTAAATCTCACGGTTGCATATTTAGCGTTAACACAATAAAAAAAAATATCCAATTTTTTAGCGTGATTTCATTATTTTTTTTTGCAATACTCCTAAACCAATTGATCTCGAAACCATTTTTTTTTTTTATGCTTCAAGTGACACCGTCGAAAAAAAAAAAAAAAATTCTCCAATAAAAATCCTCAACCTCATGGTGACATTGACATAATTTTTGTCCATAATCAGGCAAACTGCATTTTCTCTTAATCTGTCATGCAAGAGAAATGTGCGGACTTATTCTAAATATTTATGACTAATATCTCATTACTGAAATGCAGTTTTTATTTTTAAAAATTAATTTTTTTCTCATCACCTTTTCTTAAATACTAGTTATCGTTGTTTCGAGTAATTTTGCCCATGGAAAAATCTCTTGAACAAAACGACCCTATATAATATGCAAAAATTACTTTTATTTCTTTCTATGTACAGTCTTAAGATTCAATTTGAAGACCGTAGAAGACAGATAAAAGAAAGTTTTCTAATTTGAAACCCATTTTTCGACGAACCCATATGAACCTAAACTTACTGTGCAATTAAAAAAAAAAAAAAAGAGGTTATTGCACGTGTAAACTGATTATTTGTGTTCATGTCTCCTTTACTATTGCATTTTTATCCATGTGAAAGTTTTTACCTTTTCCAAATTTTTCAGTATTATTCCTTACAAATTTAGGGTACACTTTTGAGGTTCAATACTTGCCTTTTTTACGGAAAGAATATCACTAGAATTAGATTTCGTTTTTAGTTACTGCCAAACACTGCTTTTTAGCTCGTTTCTAAATGGCTCAATTGAAAAAAAGTTAAATAAATATTTACACTGCTTCAATCCAAGCATTTATAGCATTTCATACCAATGCTTGTTCAAGTAGCATTTTTCCCTTTTTTTTTTAAATTATCGTTCAGCAACAAAATTCATAATGTATCAATTAAATATCTCGTTATTCAATAATGTTTTAATCTAGAAGTGAATTTGAGTTCTATGTATACCTTATCAATATTTTTTCATACGTGTCGCAGTTTTGTGATTTTTTCCATAGGAAATATGCCTTATGTTCGAAGACGACCCTCTATACTTTCTATTTAATTCTGAATAATGAACATAGACATAAAAAAAAATTATTCTGACATAATTTTCAAGCGAAACATTGTGCAATAGACTTCTCAAATGCCAGCTCATTTCATGTGATAAAGGATTTCTATTCATATGCTTCACCTCTCCTGATAACATTATTTTTGGTAGGTCGAATTTGATCATCTGAAATTATTTCTAAATTTTAGAAGCAATTTTGTCTAAATTTACGTATATTTGGCGTTATTACACAAAAATACTTTCAACATCTTAAGTAGAATTGTTTCAGAATACAGGTGAGACGGTTGCTTTCAAATGTAAGATTTTCATACTCTCCACTAGAATCTATACAATATTAAGGTGATATATATATATATATATATATATATATATATATATATATATATATATATATATATATATATATATATATATATATATATATATGAAAAGCAAACGCTGACATCATTTTTCATCAATAGTTAATCAGAACTTCCGAATTCATTTATTGATTTGTTGGTCATAGTGCACAAAAAAACATGTCTGAATGACGTGAAGATCTCTGGCATGAAAGACAACTTGACCTTCACAGAACATGTCCAAAACTGACCCAGAGGCTCATCAATACTCGGTGTGACCTCCGTTTGCTCTCAGAACAGCCTGGCATCGGCGTTGCATACTCATGATGAGATTCACAATGTTCTGTTGTGGGAGATTGTTCCATTCCTCTCTCAGCGCGTTCTCAAGGTCATCATGGGTCTGTGGTTGGTTTGGACGCTGGGAAAGTTGATGCTGAAGATGATCCCACACATGCTCGATGGGATTCAGGTCCGGTGAGACAGCAGGCCTCTCCATACGCTCGATACCTTCCCTCTGCAGGTACTCCTGAACCACACGAGCACGATGGGGACGGGCGTTATCGTCCATGAGAATGAAATCAGGTCGTATTGCACCTGCAAACAACCTGACGACTGGGTGAAGAATTTCATCCCTGTACCGGAGAGCAGTCAGTGTGCCGTTCCTGATGGCTACCATGTCAGTGCGACCCCCCAGAGAGATCCCACCCTAAATCATCACAGAGCCGCCCCCAAACCGATTGTGTTCAGCCACCAATGCCTGGCTGTATCTCTGTCTGGCCTCTCTCCACACACGCCTACGACCATCGTGGAAGTCCAGGCAGAATCGGGACTCATCTGTGAACAGTACCGGCTCCCAACGTCGTCTATCCCAATTCACATGACGTGCGAATTCCAAGAGTCGTTGTCGATGATCTGGGAGAAGTCTGGGACGCAGTACTGGCCTGTAAGCCCTGAATTAGCAGCATGCAGTCTGTTTCTCAAAGTCAAAATCGTATTGTGCAGGCCTGTGGCAACATTAAATTGAGTAGTCAGTCTTGGAGCAGGTTGAAACCGCTGTCTCCTTGCCAACGTTACGATGTACCGGTCTTGGCGTTGCGTTGTGGCACGGGGTCTGCCACTCCTAGGCCTCTCATTGACTGTACCAGTCCCCTGAAATCGTGTCCAGAGTCTAGAGATGACACTCTGGGACACACCGAAATGGAAAGCAACATCACGCTGGGTTTGTCCAGCCTGAAGCATTCCGACTGCTTGATTGCGCTCATTTGCCTGTAAATGACGTCTTCGTGGTGGCATGCCTTTACTAAAGTCACATTCAATCGCTGTTCACCTTCACAGTAACGTGGTGATGTCTGCCGACTGACTGCGTCACACTACTACCCTGAGTTTACCACATATGTATCGTGCGGCTCATGAGCACGTGCAAATCGTGGTGAAGCATACAGTGAACCGGAGTCAAATCACAAAATGTGTGTTCAGTCCATACATATGTGGTATTTCACTACACATTATTCCCCACAACCTTAGCAAACCAAAATGCCCATGATCCCTAATTTATTTTGTCCAATATATATATATATATATATATATATATATATATATATATATATATATATATATATATATATATATATATATATATATATATTAGTTGATGTTAATGCTCAGGAAATTTTCTTTAATGAACGTGAGATCAGCATACTTGAGAAACCAAATTCTTATTTTATTCAATTCCATATTCCAATACTGCAGTTAAGTTTTTATCTGACCGTAAATACCTTTCTATTTATGTTCAGAGTTTCTACCAGTTTGCGATTTTACCCACGAAAATATGTGGACCCTCAACACGAATATTGATCGTTTTCATTTTATTTAACAAGTATGACACTAAAGAAAATCAATTCTTTACTTTTTTTTTTTTTTTCAACGACTCTCTCATAAAAGAATATTTATTGTTCAAGAAATGCCTAACATGATAGCTCATTTAACGTGTTAACACATTTCATTTTATGTTGACTTCTAACAACAGTATTTTTTTTTCTGTTGCCTTTTAAAAATTTCTTACAGAAAAATTTTTTCTCTACAAAATTAAGGTACGCTTGTCGAAACTGAATATTTAGCATTTTTAAACAAAAATATATACATGATTTTTAGAATCACTCCCGTAGAATTCTTATCTTCTAAAACCGTTGCTCCAAGTCGTAACAAGTTCGGAATTAGGATTATTTTTCATCATTCAAGGTACTGAAAAAAAAAAAAAAAAAAAATCTGTACATATAACTTGTTCTCAGATAAAATTCCAAAACAGTCTCAAAATGACATTTAAATCAATGATCTTCCAGGCATCATTATTTTTTTTTATTATGTAAGAATAATCAGCAGATTGAAGGAACGAAGTCGTTAATGTTCATCAGTTTCATATTTCAGTACGGAAGTATGTTTTCGCCTTCTCAGATATAGTTTTTATGACAATACCTTTTCAACTTTTATTTTTTACGACTTAGTAACGTATAGAGTGCTCTTAACCACGGAAGTATGTCTTGTGGTCAAATAGGAGCCTCCAGAATGTTTGTAAAAACTATCATGTGAAATTGTATTCGTTGAATCCCTAAAGAAACGGAACTTATTGTGGAATAAACAACTGGAAGGGCAGGTTATTCTTTATCGTGTAAGATACAACTATTCTTAATGAAAAAAGTTATTAATAGACCCTGCTCAAATCGACCTTTTGAACAGTTAATGTTAAACGTCAGAAGTTACAGTTTTTTGACATCTATTATGTCCGATAAATCTGCGTACATCAAAAGCCAGATTCAAAACTTTTATGAAATCCACATCCCAATTTTACAGTGATGTTTTTACTACGATTAATCCTTTCTTATGTGGCTGCCAAAACTTCAATACTTCCTCATATTTGTTTATTGTTATAAAACTTACCAACTTTTGCAGAGACCAGTCATAGTATACAAGTTTTTTCCTTTTGAATTTAATCTCGGGACACAATGCCATTTTTTTTCAAAGTCATACAGATAAAAAAAAATCCCTCGTAACTCAAAATTTATCACCTTTCTCGACGACCACCTCAACAAATGAAACATTCTCTTCAATATGAACGCCAAATGACATTATTCCACGTGTCAATCGATATCTTTTAATATCGTACTTCATCTTTCCATAGGGCAAATAACAGTTTAGTGAATTTTGGGGTTTTAACATCAAAAATATAGTAAGCTAGTCTAATTTGCATATTCAGCATCTCTACACTAAAATATGACTTCTTTGGAATGAAATAGAGAAATAATAGACAATGCTTCACTCGGTAATATTCAAATAATCGCAATGTTACATTCTTTTCAGTTCATACCAAACCAGGGTACAATTTTATATATGTACAGTAACGCTCCATAATTTAGACCCACACCGAGCCAAGCCCAGAGCTGAGGGAATATATCTTACATGTTTTTTCGGTAATACTCCTCAACAAGCCTCAATAAACATTTCCCTTGAGATAATTTATTGAGATAAATATATTCATGCCGTATGTTTTCCCAAATCTACTATATAATTCCGTCCAGCACTATCCTCTTCAGTAAATGATTGTTTCAGTAAGGTATAGAATGACCGTTGGATGGCGATAGTGAGAGGGATGGGGATTGAGGGAAGGATTGGGGGGGGGGTGGCTAGTAAACTCGTTAGTTTAAGAGCCGTGCCTACTGCCTCCCTCAGCTCTGGGCTTGGCTCGGGGTGGGTCTAAATTAGGGAGCGTGACTGTACACCCGTGATCCAAAGTTTCGGTACCCCCCCCTCGATGGAAGAAAGTGGAAGTCAGGGTTAGAGAGAGGGCAGGTGAACGGACAAGCGTGAGTGGTACTTTGGAACTGAGCTACGAGGCGAATAGTGAGAAACCTAATGACACTGGATTCGAAACATTTCCATGCTATTCACCTGCAAAACATTATGCGTTCGTAACATACATACTGTAACATATAACATAGACTACTGTGTAATAATGGTGTCCTGTGATACTGACCCATCTGTTTCGGATCCTCATCACACTCATAAAGCACCGAGCCAATTGTTGCAACTTGTCATTATAACTGCAGTCATAATTGTTGTGAATGTCATCCCTGGATTGTTTATAGCTATAATATAGAATCATTGTGAATTTAATGTTGATTTTCACAGTAGTTGTGCGGATGGCTATATATGTGGCAATTATTTTATGTGGACGACTAAACCACATTGTGATGGACAGCGGAGAGCACTCGCCAATAATTTACTATAACCAGATGAAATTAGATGCAAACAACACAAAATATTATGAGAACCAAGACACAACTGTGGTATCCTGCTCCGCCTTGTTATCAAGGCCTTAACTGGGGCTTCACAATACGTGCATTATTTTCTTTCAGTCTCTGCCTCTTTTATTACTTACTTCTCTTACTGCGAGTCGTCATATTCCTTGGAGGGTTTCTTGTCGTCCGGTCCTATAACCCGTACTGTATTACATTATTCATCGCATCATCACTCCCAAACAAACAACGTTGGCCCAAGACTGCTGAATCTGTTAATACCATTATTACCACTGCCACTACTATTCCCCCTTTCCCCATTGTGTCTATTGCAATTCCCCTCACAGTACTACTACTGCTACTACTATTACTACTCCACTATAAATCTTTATAATAATACATATGATTGTCCTTATGTCTATCTGTTAATCATATTGTCATTGTCCCACCGTCGACAACTCGTCACTTACCCTGCACCGCAACCCCCTCTCTCCCACCCGCCATAAGCTCTATTCGTCCCCCACTCCGAACCATTTTACCCCTCACCTCCTTCTTGGGCCACCAGGCCTGTTGTTCCCCTTTTACCGGTGAATATACGTGGCATGCATTAAGAATAATTATAAAATTGACAGCAACAACATACATCTGCAGTATTCCGAACATTACATTATTATAAAAGTCGCAGACCCAAACGTACCTATATTACGGAGTTCTGATATATTGACCACAGAACCGACCACAGACCGTTCCTTTCATTGTCACTGGACCTTACCTGTAGCACTTCACCATAGTAATACAACGCACTGAAGTCCTTTGTGGGATCACTACACGTTTGGGAAAAATAACAGCGCACAATATGCCTAGAACCCATTAAAATACACCTGTGACGTTTCACTGACATCCATTAAATTGCCTAGAAGTTAGCGGACAAACAAACACAGGGCTGGACATAGACTGAGGCCGAATGTCTCGCACCGGTATATGACAACCTGACAAAACTATTACGATCCTGGTTGGTGTCATAGTTATAATAATAATAATAATAATAATAATAATAATAATCGTAGTAGTAGTAGTAGCAGTAGTAGTAGTAGTAATATTAGTAGTAGTAGTAGTTGTAGTAGTAGTAGTAGTAATCACATGATACAGAGGAGGACAAAGACCATAATCTCCCTGATAAAACAAGTGAAAACAGCTGTGACACATAAAACCATATAGTGCCATAACATGCTGTAATGGTAGGGTTATAGTAATACTAAATTAATGTTTAACCGCAACTCAACCTTCAAACATTCTGCATTGCGTCGACACATGCTATTCCTGTGTGTGACCTTCTCAGTATCGTGCCTAATAACATGTGATTAATTATTATTATTATTATTATTTTTATTATTATTATTATTTTTATTATTACTGTGATGACACCTGCAATGTAGGATCACAAGAGTTTTGTCAGGTCTTTACATACCGATGCGAGACATTCTGCTTCTGTCTGTATCCAGTCGTTTGTTTGTTTGTCCACTAACTTCTCCTAGGGTATTTGATGGATGTCAGTTAAACATTATATGCTTATTTTAGTGGATTGTAGGCATGTTGTGCAGTTAGAGGTCCGTAATATAAGCACGTTTGGGTCTGCAGTTATTAAGTGTAATGTTAGGAACACTACAGTACACATCTACGATGTTGTTGTTATTATTATATCATTATCGCATACCTTTAGAAGGCGGAGCGATCATGTTTTTAACTCCATCTGTGTGTGTGTGTGTGTGTGTGTGTGGTATGTGTGTGTGTTTGTGTGTGTGTGTGTGGTATGTGTAATTCACCGGGTCAGTCAAGATCACTTGATGGTCGTGATCGTCAGCTTTTACCCTCCCGGAAGGGAGCTGAGAGCTCATGTAGTCCGATCTAAGGGCAAGGCTGTGACCTTCACACAAGCACACCCGTCCCCCTGTCAGTGAAACTTTTCGCAACCTGAGCGAGGCGCGAACTCCCGTCCACCAGTTGGCAAGCGAGAACGTTACCACTGCACCAGCGAGCGGTGTGTGTGTGTGTGTGTGTGTGTGTGTGTGTGTGTGTGTGTGTGTGTGTGTGTGTGTGTGTGTGTGTGTGTGTGTGTGTGTGTGTGTGTGTGTGTGTGTGTGTGTGTGTGTGTGTGTGTGTGTGTGTGTGTGTGTGTGTGTGTTCCAATTTTATCTCATAAACCGCTTGAGCTATCAACATGAAGCCTTCAGCGTATCAAGAAATGGCCAAAATCTTGGAAGAGTTCGAAAATGACAACTCTGGGTCAGAGTCAAGGTCACCAAACTAACTGCTAATGGTCAACTAATTTTTATTGCCTGCCTTTAACACCATTAAATCTCATGAATGGCTTGAGCTATCAACATAAAACCTTCATGGTATCAAAATATGGCCTAAAGTTTGGACTTGGCAAACAAAATATTTTAGAGGGCGATTACCGTTTAGCTCTCAAATGCCTTCTTTTTTATTATCAATGCATGCCACGCATATTCACCGGTAAAGGGTGAACAACAGGCTTTCTGGCCCAAGGATGAGGTGAAGGGTAATGTGGTGCCCCAGTGGGGGAGGAGTAGAATCCATGGTGGGTGGGAACTGGAGTAGCGGTGCCGGGTCAGTGACGAGTTGTCGACGGTGGGACAGGGACAATAATTATGATTAACAGATACACAGACATAAAGACAATCATATTTATTATTATACAGATTTATAGTGGAGTAGTAATAGGAGCAGCAGTAGTAGTACTGAGGGAAATTAGACAATACGAAAAGGGGGATAACGGTAGTAGTGGCAGTGGCAATAATGGTATTAACAGATTAAGCAGTCATGTGCTAACATTGTTTGTCTGGGAGTGATGATGCGAGGAATAATGTAATACAGTACGGGTTATAGGATCGGACGACAAGAAATCCTCCAAGGAATATGACGACTCGCAGTAAGAGGATACCGGGAAAGAGTAATAAAAGAGGCAGACTGAAGGAAAATAATGCACGTATGAGGTGAAGCCACAGTTAAGGCCTTGATAACAAGGCGGAGCAGGATACCACAGCTGTGTCTTCGTTGTCTCATAATATTTTGTGTTGTTTGCATCTAATTTCATCTGTTTATAGTAAATTATTGGCGAATGCTTTCCGCTATCACAATGTGGTTTAGTCGTCCACATAAAATAATTGCCACATATATATTCATCCGCACAACTACTGTGAAAATCAACATTAAATTCACGTCATTCTTTATTATAGCTATAGATAATCCAGAGATAACATTCACAAAAATTATTACTGCAGTTATAATGACAAGTTGCAACTTACATACAACTGGCTCGGTGCTTTATTTGTGTGATGAGGATCCGAAACAGATGGGTCTATCACAGGACACCATGATTACACAGTAGTCTATGTTATATGTTGCAGTATGTTACGAACGCATAATGTTTTGCAGGTGAATAGCATGGAAATGTTTCGAATCCAGTGTTATTAGGTTTCTCACTATTCGCCTCGTAGCTCAGGATGATTCTCCAGGCGCGTCTCCTGTAAACAACGTCTGGCCTGTGTATTGACAAGATTGCTATATTGTGTAACTTATTCCCGACACCTCTACAATTCCACTGTAATAGAGTGAATGCGGCGGTTTAAGATTTACGAAGGTCGCCAGTATGCTTAGTTTTTTATGCCCCCCCGCGTCCAGGCGAGTGGCTACTGGGGGACCTTTCCCGGTTCTTGTTTATGGAGACTTCCTTATTTTCATCAATGATAAGGCTCCCAGACTCCACCGAGGAAGAGCTATTCTTTCTCTCCCTTGCTGGACCAGGAACGGGAAGGACATGAGGACGTGACTGCTTAGTGAGGGTGTTCAAATTAATTGTCAGACTTGTCAGGCTTCTGTTTTGGCCGCACTGACTGCGAAGGAGCAGCGGCAGCCTGAGAGTATGATGTAGCAACAGGGATGTCCGTAAGAGAGTTGGAACGTACAGGAGGCTTAGACTGAGAGGTAGGGCGTGGGGCATGAGGAGCGAATGTTAGGTCAGTCTGTGTCTCAACGGTGCACATCACGGGACGGGAGACAACCGCCGATGCATGGGAGATATTAGGCTTAGGAGTTGCATGCAACTCCTTCACCTTCTTCCTTGCATCGTAAAAGGAAATGCCCTCAGTTGCTTCCACAGTGCAGACCTCTTTCTCCTCCTTCCACTTGAGACAAACCCTCGAAGAAGTGGAGTGAGCATCCTTACAGTGAAAGCAGCACTCAGTCTCGGATGTACAGTTGTCAGCAGAGTGACCTACAGCCGCACACTTGCCACACACGATGTTGGAAGCCCAACAAGCCTTTTCATGATGTCCATAGAGCTGACATTTTGAACAACGAAGGGGATTGGGGATGTACGGTCTTACATTTACAATTTCATATCCTACTTTGACATTTATAGGTAGAGAATCTTTGCCAAAAGTGAGGACAACAGTGGCTGTCTTCGTCCTGACGCCTTCCTGAAAACGAGTGATGAATCTAGCATCAATTACATCCTGCCGAGCAAGTTCCTTTATGATCTCTTCCTCACTCATCACCATGAGATCCCTGCAAGTGATAACACACTTGCAGGAATTAATGGATGTTGGGATCTTGGCTTCGATATCATGGCAGTGAAACTTGCACAGCTTTAGCAAGCCTTTAACCTGAGCAGAGCCGAATGTCTTTACTAGGAGGTCCCCATTTCCAAGTTTTTTTTACTTGTTCCACCTCTCCCGCACAGTGGTCAATCACCTTCTTGACAATGAAGGGATTGAGTCTGAACAGGGGAGTAGAACCTAGAGCATGAAGCGTTACGAAGGTCGCGTTATTTACAGGTATGTCAAGCGGGGAACGAGTCTGGCGTCCGTCAGTCACTACCTCACCCCCTGAAGGGGGGGGGGAGGCAGAAGGGGCGTCCGTCATAGTTACCACTTCCCCCGTGAAGAGGAAGTGGGAAGAGAGAGAAAAACGACCAAGGGGCAAAGTACCTGGGGAAGACCCACCTAGGCTGAGATTACCCTCTCAAACCACTCTCGGGAGGACGCGCCTGTGTGTGACTCACACCCCAGAGCCATCAGTGGGGGGTACACTCCAGAGGTGAGTAAGCAAAGGCAATCTCAGGAAACAGATACTAAAGCCAGGGAGGAAAATGAGATCTAGCTAACCTAACGTTTATTGACCTATTTAGAAAACTATTGCCGGAGAGTCAGCACTATATCGTTAGAGGAGAAAACAAGGAATACACGACTGCAATCTCCACGACCATCCATCTTTTTTTTTGCCTATATACCATTGAGGCCGGAGCCTCTGGTCATTAAGGCAAATATATATATTTGTATATATATTGGCATATATATACATATGTATACGAACATATATATATATATATATATACATGCATACGAATATACACACTTTCATGCATACGTATATATATATATATATATATATATATATATATATATATATATATATATATATATATATATATATATATATATATATAATTTTTATTTTATTGTTTTTTGTGGTTTTATTTTTATTATTATTTATTTTTTATATTTCTATTCTGTTACGGAACAGAGAGAGATAATGAACACTTCAAGTGAGAATACTAAAATCACTACTGTCCCGCAAAGTTCCAGGTTCAAAATAAAAGACTTAGAATCACAAGTCAAAGTTTAATGCTCAAACTACTAAACATTCAGGACTCATAAGGATAATGTAATGGCAAAAAAGGTTACATATATGGTTAACTGCAATAGCCTCTATTAACACGAATTTAGCAAGAGCAAATTAATCTGTCAGCCCTGATAAAATGAGAAAACCGGATAATGCTCAGTTAAAGCAAGATATATTATTACAGATACAAAATATTACTAATACTGGCTGACAGCAAAAACCCCACCAGGCTCACGAATCAACGCCCAATGCTATACAGTAGAAGAAAAATGGTAATAACACTTATACTCAAATTATACAGCAGCTAGATTGTTGGAGACTTCCTAAGCACTCACAAAAATAATAATACACTATACAGGGGAGGACAGAGATGTGAGCAAAATGAGGAGTAGATCTAAGTGGCAATTAATGCAGAGACTGAGCTCATAATACAGGGGCCGGCAGAGCTTAATACAACTTGTAAGAAGGACGCGCAAATGAAGCCATAGGGGACAAAGAGTTGACAATCCTGCTCTGAACAACAGAAAGAACGACTTACTCTACTATAAGGGTAAAAGGGGGGAGGGAGGTAGAACAAGCTCGTGATCAAACATGCAGCATACTGTACGTTAGAATTACACAAAGGATGATGAAATCATAGGCGATGTAACACCTCCCCACAAAGAAAAAAGAAATTTACAAAGGAAATTTCCAATTACTCTAAAACAATCTGTCTAAAGTCTAGATAAGCAATCAACAATAACATTTTCTTTCCCCTTGACATGTTGTATGTCTAATGAATACTCCTGAAGAAGTAGACTCTATCTTGTCAATCTCTGATTTTTATCTTTAAACTTACTAAGGAATTTCAGTGGGTTATGATCGGTATAAATGACTATGGGGTCAAAACCAGAACACAAATAAAATGAAAAATGCTGTAAACCCAAAATCAAGGCCAAAAGCTCTATCTCAATAGTTGAGTAGTTCTTTTGAGGTGGAGTGAACTTCTTACTGTAATAAGATACAGGGTGTTCAATACACTGATTATCCTCTTGCAGCAAAACAGCCCCAGCTCCTGTATCACTTGCATCAACAGCCATCTTAAAAGGCTTAGCAAAATTTGGAGTAGCGAGCACTGGCTGACTTAATAGGATAGCTTTAAGTTTGCTGAAAGAGGATTCACAGTTATCGGTCCAGACAAATTTAACTCCCTTTTTCAGTAGGTCTGTAAGTGGTGATACAAGAATTGAAAAGTTAAGAACAAATCTCCTGTAATAACCTACCATTCCCAAAAATCTTTGTAGCTCTTTCCTACTTTTAGGTCTGGGAAGATCACTTATAACCTGAACCTTAGCTGCTGGTGGTGCAACATGTCCATCACCAATTACGTACCCAAGGTCCTGAACTTTAGCTTGACCAAACTCACATTTTGATAAATTAGCTACAAGATTAGCCTGAACCAAACGCTCAAGAAGTTTACTGACATGGCATAGGTGATCTTTCCAGTTGTCACTGAAGATTAATACATCATCAATATAAACAACACACCCTGCCAAACCCTCTGTTACAACATTCATGGGCTTCTGAAAAGTGGCTGGTGCATTCTTCATACCATATGGCATTACAGAACATGCAAAAGTCTTTCCTAGTGTTACAAAACATGAGATCTCCCTAGCACGTTCGGTCATAGGTACTTGCCAGTATCCCTTTAACAAATCAAACTTACTTATGTACCTAGCCTTTCCGATCTTGTCTATGCAATCTTCCACGCGAGGGAGAGGGTAAGTGTCTGTAGTCAATGCAAAGCCGCTGTGACCCACCTGGCTTAGGGACTAGAGTGACAGTAGAACTCCACTCGCTCTGACAGGGCTCAATCATCTTGTGGTCCAACAGGTAGCCAAGCTCCTTCTCGATGAGAGGAACTTTCATTGGGTTCACACGGTAAGGAGGCAGTTTAATTGGCTTTGCGTCTCCAGCATCGACATCATGCATCAACACAGTGGTTCTTCCTGGAGTGACACGGAACACTTGCGGGTACTCCTGCAGTAATGCCGAAAACTCCTGCCTTTCCTCGGGAGGTAGATGAGAAAGCTTAGTCTGGAGATCATTCATGATATCAGGATTCTTCCCGAAACTATCACTCAGGCTCATGCTGCATGGGAGAGCTTCACTTGCAGACTCGGGTGGAACAGCTACAGTGCAGACTGGGTTATTTTCGTCCCGCCTGTGATAAAACTGTGATATAACGCCAGCTGTAAAGCAGTGGACAGCCGTTCTTTGAACTTCATCACATACTCCAGCAGGTTGACGTCATCTTCCTCCGACAGCCAGCATTCCTTGAGTAACATAAGGGGTCCTCTTACTTCATGGCCAAACAGTAGTTCAAAGGGTGAGAAGCCCAGTGATTCAGTGAGACTGAAAACATTTGACATGAAATTACTTCCCCGGTCTGACTGTACCTCCTTGGGCAGACCAAACTTTGTGAAGAACCCTAGCATTTCCTTAACTACGTTCTTTGCTGAGATATTTCTAAGTGGAATGGCTTCAGGATAATGAGTAGCCATATCAATCAGGGTCAACACAAGAAAATCCTGAAGAAGTCTTAGGAAGAGGGCCCACAATATCCACCAACACACGGGTGAATGGCGCCTCAAAAGGAGGAATGGGAACTAGAGGTGCAACCTTTTCGGTCTGGTTACACTTCCCCACAACTTGACAGGTGTGACAAGTCTTACAATACCAGGAAACATCCCTGAAGATACCTGGCCAGTAGAAGTGTTTCAAAATGGGTGCCACAGTCATCCTCATTCCAAGGTGTCCTGCCAAACTGGAATCATGAGCCACTCTAATGATATCCTGCCTACAAACACGAGGGATGACAACTTGATGTACAACCTCCCATTCACAGTCGGCTGATGCTGTTGGGGGTCTCCACTTTCTCATAAGTACTCCTGACTTTATATAATAACAAGTAAAAGCACCAGCTGACTCTTCCTCACTGCAAGCAGGGTTAGCTAGACCTTTCAACTCAGGGTCAGCAACCTGCAACTCAACCAACTCTTGACGAGAAAAATTATCAACATTACGGGGTACTGCCTCATCCGGTGAGTGGTCCAAATTAGCAAGAAAAGTGTCAGCTAGGATAACATCATCATTATCCTCTAAGTCACCAGTAACTTTAGACTTAGCCCTAGTGACAGCACATGCAGGGAACACATCAGGGACATCACAATCCTGGGTCGCAGCCACTGGCTCACTAGACAACTGAGGAGCTGGACACACTTGACTTCCACCAATATCATTTCCAAGTAAGAAAGTTACACCTGACATTGGGAGTGTCTCAATTAACCCAACCATAACGGAACCATTAACAAAACCAGACTCTAAATTCACTCTGCACAGAGGGACAGAGAAGTAATTATTCCCTACACCTTGTAAGATTACAGTTTCATCAGAGGAATTAACATTAGAGCCTAGAACGCTGGTCAGCATAAGGGATTGGCAAGCACCTGTATCACGATATATTTTAACTGATTTCCTGTCATTACTGTCCAGAGGACTGACAAAACCATCAGACAGGGAATTAGCACATGAACTCTTGAGAGTCACCCACGTTACTGCCCAAAAGAGGAGCTTCTTCATGAGAATTTAATTTACTCCTCAAAGCAGGTTCAGTTAACTCAGTTAAAGAATTCTGGGAACTCTCAAGGGTGGACACTAGACAAATTGACTGAATATTTAAAGTCTCCTTTTTGTTCACATCACGCTGTCTCCTGAAACATTTCTCCGTAGTATGACCAAGCTTACTACAATAAGTACATTTACTTTTCTGAAATCTAGAGGTGGAGCTGGTATTTACTTCCTGAGAAACATCATCTTTATTCTCTTTCCTTTTACCTGTACTCTGAGTAGAGGCAATGTACTTACTCTCAGCTTTCCTTTTTTCTCTAGAATATCTCTTTTGAGTGAGAACATATTCATCAGCTAAAACTGCAGCATCAAATTATCTATTCTTCTCTCATCAAGATATAGGCTTACATTTTTATTAATACACCTTTTGAAGTCCTCCAGCAAAATCATCTGCTTAAATTTACCAAAATCAGAATCCACATTCTTAGAATTCAACCACTGCTCTAACAGATCTTCTTTGATTTTTGCATACTCAACATGGGATTGCTTATCTGGCTTATAAGTTGTCCTAAATTTTACTCTATAGGCTTCAGGAACAAGCTCATAGGCCTTAAGAATCAAGCTCTTAACTACATCATAATTATCAGATTGATCCTGAGGCAAAGATGCATAAGTTACTTGAGCTTTACCGGTGAGAACAGTTTGAAGGAGTACTGGCCAATACTTTTTGGGCCAATTAAAACCTGTAGCTACCCTCTGAAACAACTGAAAATACTTTGTTAAATCAGATTCATTAAAAGGAGGGACAAGTTTAACATTTTTAGCCACATCAAAATCGTCAGAGCTAGATGATCCAGTTCCACCTTGTTTCATGCGATACTCATGGTCTGCCTGAATTCTAGCTAGTTCAATTTGTGCCTGAGCATGTACCTGTGCCTCCTGAATACGAGCCTGACACTCAGTCTCCTTAGCCTCAGCCTCCTTAGCATGAGCCTGAAAGTCAGCCTCCTTAGCATGAGCCTGAAAGTCAGCCTCCTTAGCACGAGCCTCCTGCAGGGCTAGCTGTAACTTAGCTATTTCAATCTGCGTTTGCTCATTTGGAGGAGTTACATTAAACAAGCTTTCATTAATCATGTTAACAATTTGATCTTTAGAATGATGAGAGCGAACAGCAATTCCCAATTGTTGAGCAACAAGCTTAAGTTCATTCTTTGTTCTGTTTTCTACATCACACAGTGCACATTTGACAAAAAATCCTTGGCTTCATCAAGAGTAGTAATAGTAGACATCATGAATAAATCACAGTCACAAAATATCAAGCAATATCCTTATGATGATATCCTGAATATCCTGATAAGAGGTCGCCAAATTTATGTTACGGAACAGAGAAAACTGTCCCGCAAGGTCCATGTTCAAAACAAAAGAGTTAGGTAAAATTACGTTAAAGTTTAATGCACAAACTAACAACTAAACATTCAGGACTCATAAGGATAATGTAATGGCAAAAAACAGGTTAAATATATGGTTAACTGGAAATAGCCTCCATTAACACGAAATTGGCAAGAGTAAATTTATATAAGTCAGCCCTGATAAAATGAGAAAACCAGATAATACTCAGTGAATGCAAGATATATTATTACAGATACAAAATATTATTACCACTGGCTGACAATATGAATTACAAAAACTTTACTAGGCCTACGAATCAACACCTTATGGTATACAGCACAAGAACAAACTGCAATAACACTCATACTCAAATTACACAGCTGCTAGATGGTTGGAGACTTCCTGAGCACTCACAATAATAACAACTGTACAGGGGAGGACAGAGATGTGAGCAAAATGAGCAGTAGATCTAAGTGGCAATTAATGAAGAGACTGAGCTCATTATATAGGGGCCGGCAGAGCTCGATACAACTTGTAAGAAGGACGCGCAAATGAAGCCATAGGGGACAAAGAGTTGACAATTCTGCTCTGAACAACAGAAAGAACGACTTACTCTACTATAAGGGTAGAAGGGGGGAGTGAGGTAGAACACGCTCGTGATCAAACACGCAGCATACTGTACGTTAGAATTACACAAAGGATGATGAAATCATAGGCTATGTAACAATCCTAAGAGACAAATAACTAGACCTACACTAATGTTAAAAAAGCCTTGACCAGGAGAACACCATAAACTGCAGATATGTAATGCCTTTCTACATTACATACCTGCATTCATCACCTGGTGAGTGTCATTCGAGGCACAACCTAATATAGGGGACATCAATATATGAAAGGGAACCAGACGAGTCAGGAACATTTCCATATACGTCAGCTGTCGTCCCTAATTAGAATAACTTAAGCAAGATAGTATAATGTATTTACATAATTTGTACAAAAAGTGAAGAACCTCGCCCAGCAGACCACCATCGACAAGTGCCCAATACATTCCTATATTGCACACTTACACTCATCAGCTGGTGACAGGCAAGGAATTTGGCTTAATGCAGGGGACATCTATATTAGAGATAGATCGATGGGAGGAGGAACTATTTAAAATATGTCAATTGTCAACCCTAATTAATATTACAATATATACATATTTATCGTTGATAAAAACCATAACCACACAGTAAAAAAAGGTCACATCACTCTGATAATTCCGGTCTCTCTCAAGAAAGCCATCAATTTATCAGTCATAACAATGTCCCCATCACCCAGGATGGTGGAAAGGGTGAAGGGGACGTCTACTGCGCCGCAGTAATTTATAAGTGAAGCACGTTCACGAATAAATCGCCGACACCGCAGGATGATATGACTGATAGATAACACCGTATTACAGATGTCACAGTGCGGTGGGAAGCGTCTTTCAATATATGGTTTCATGTGAGTTAAAATGGTGGCATTGAGCCGTAACCGTGCTAATGCTTTTTCTTCTAGGCGACTGGGACGGTTGGCAGTGTCCCAGTCACCCAGGTACGGCTTACAAGTTGGAATATTTAGTTTGGTCCACTGACCTTGCCACAGAAGATTTATTGATTTCTTTCCGAGAGAGACTCGACCGTAGATCATGTGGAACGTCCCATGTCTCCTCGAGCTCAACAGCCGACTTTGCAAGTCAGCCTGGTCATTGCCGTAGATACGACAATGACCAGGAACCCAGATCAGAGTGAATGACTTGTTGCATGAATGCAACTTATTAACGATGCGGCACTGGGTCTCGTGAGAGTCCGTAGTGCAAAATGCAATTGCCTGAAGTGCTGATTTTGAATCTGAAAATATGACAAATGAGTCATGCCTAGAATTGAGAGTATAGTCTATGGTTTTGTCAATAGCAAACAGTTCTGAAGTAAACACAGATGTATGAGTCGGCAACCGATACCTGAGGGCACATTCAGTCGACCACACACTTGCACCCACACATTCACTTGTCTTGGAGCCGTCGGTGTACAAGTGGTGGGACCCTAAGTGACGAATGATGATGTTACGAAACAAGTGGTGGACGTCCGCCTCCGGCGCCTTGGCCTTTGGTGCTGGGAGCCATGTAACATCCACTGTAAAGGCGGGTGGCTCCCAAGGTGCTATATTTTTTAACATCAACTTGTCACAGTCACTGGGGTGCAGACCAAGCTCCTGAGTCAGAAAGTAGAGGCGAACGGCAAGTGGCCGACACAACCCCCGCAGAAGGTGGTGGTATTAACTGAGGAGGGGACAGGCCACATTGCCAATATTAATTTTCCTAAATGTCCTTACGCCGTAGGACAAGGCGAGATGGTCACGGCGAATACTGAGGGGAGGCACATTCGCCTCCACTTCCATATGAGCCACACGGGTACACTGGACGGCTCCAAGACACATTCGCAACACATCCAATCCTTTCAGCGTGGCATCGGATGCCGAGCCATACACCTGTGCGCCATAGTCTAGCTTCGATCGAATAAGGGACTTATACACCAATAATAAAGATTTTCTGTCGGCACCCCAGGTAGTACCCGCTAGGTACTTGAGGACATTTAATGGTTTATCACAACAAGCAAGCAAAGTATTAAAGTGAAGTTTAAAATTCATTCTATAATCAAAATGTGTTCCTAAAAATTTTACAGAATTTTGAAAAGGTACCGCCTGATTATCCAAAGTTAAGCACAAATTAGGTACTTTACGATTAGTGAAGACTATAACGGCACACTTACGTACGGAAAACTTAAATCCCCACTGCAAGGCCCATTGGTGGACGGAGTCAAGAGCTGCTTGAATCCGCCCAGCCAAAAACTGTGCATTACGGGAAGAGTGCCATATTGCACAATCGTCAGCATAGAGCGAGTATTTAAGATTCCTCGGGATGGGAGCTGATGACAGAATATCATTGATCATAATACTAAATAAAGTAGGACTAAGCACACTTCCCTGTGGCACCCCGTTTTCCTGGATAAATATATCCGATGTTCCCTTACGGGGCAATTTGACAAAGAAAGTTCAGTCCCTTAAGAAATTTGAAATAAAAATAGGCAAATTTACTCTTAAACCATAAGCATAGAGCTTCATTCGTATACCGTGTCGCCATGTCATGTCATAGGCTTTATGGATGTCCAAGAACACCCCTATCATGAATTCTTTATTGGCAAATGCCTCTGCAATACAATGCTCCAAATTCATTAAATGATCTAGTGAACTTCTGTATTTACGGAAGCCACATTGTTGAACATTTAACAAATTCATCGACTCTAAAACAAAAAGAAGCCATACGTTCCATGACCTTACATAGACAAGAAGTCAACACAATAGGACGAAATGAAGTGGGATTCATAAGACGACCAGCCTCTTTGGGTATCGGTATGACGTGCGCAAAGTGCAATGAGTTTGGGAACGTTCGAGACGCCCAAATCTCATTGTACAATGCTAACATCTTAATCAGGTTGTCCTGATTAAGATGCTGGATCATACCGTACGTGATGGTGTCTGGTCCAGGGCTGGTGTCTTTACAGGATTTAAGGGCAAGGAGCAGTTCATCTAGCGTCAAGTCTCGGTTGTACGGGGAGTCTACGTCTTCTGTGGCAAAGTCTAATATCTGTAGCTCATCCATGCGTTTATGGTCTTGAAAACGCGGGTCATAATTGGCTGAGCTACTTACATGAGAAAAACTCCTGGCGAGGATGTTAGCAACGTCCACGGGCTCGTCATAGGTGGTGTTATTCAACTGCAAGATGGTCACAGGGAAGTATGGGCGTTTATTATTTAATAATCTTATAGTGGACCAGACTTTATGTAATGGTGTTGTACGAGTCACCGTGGACACAAAGAAGCGTCAGGAGTCACGTTTAGCCCTTCTTATTATTCTCATTGCCGCAGCTCGTGCCTGTTTGTATGCAATAAAATTTTCCTCAGTGGGCTGGCCAT
This sequence comes from Coenobita brevimanus, assembly GCF_032717465.1. Lineage (NCBI taxonomy): Eukaryota > Metazoa > Arthropoda > Malacostraca > Decapoda > Coenobitidae > Coenobita > Coenobita brevimanus. Next base: position 16,048,037 of record NC_137064.1, on the reverse strand, counting down.
CAAAAATCCCGTATATTCTATTGCGTTTTCTTAATGCTTGTCGGCAATCCGGCGTCCACCAATGTGCTCTATGCTTCGCATGAACTGTAGAAGTCTTGGGAATAGCAGCCTCAGCTGCGTGTAATATGGAAGTAGTTATATTTTCGAATTTAAAATCTATAGTCTCCCCATATATATCTAAATTGGCGATCCTTGAGAAGGATCCCCATTCTGCTTTCTTATAGTTAAATTTTGGAGGTGGAGGGTCCGAAATGATGTCGCGTGCATAAGAAAGACAGATGGGTAAATGTCCCAAGGAGTCGTCGTAAGGGTCCTATGAGAAATCTTGATATATACCAGGGGAGGCCAAAGACAAGTCAATGGCCGAAAAGTTACCAGTACGATCATCTACACGAGTCGGTTTAGCATCGTTCAGAAGACAGAGGTTGGACTGTAGTATTAGGTTGGCTACTTGCTCCCCACGACCATCAATCCTCAAGCTACCCCATTGATAGTGATGGGCGTTAAAATCGCCCAACACTAACTTATTCCCAGGCAGATGGTCAAATAGTGAATATAAAGCATCACTATCAATGGGGCCATGTGGAGGATAGTAGAGAGAGCAACTAGACAGATACGTGTTATTAAATTTTACTCTGCACACGACTGCTTCCAGAGTATAATTTAGAATCACTTCTGTTTGTGGGTGTGAAATTCATATCTTCTATACGAGTGGTAGTGTTATAACTGTGGAGGATCAGGATGATCCTCCTGGTGTGTCTCCTGTAAACAAACAACGTCTGGCCTGTGTATTAACAGAAAGATTGCTATATCTTGTAACTTATTCCCAATACCTCTACAATTCCACTGTAATACAATGAAAGCGACGGTTTAAGTTTTACATTGGGGGCCAGTGTGTTTTGGCATTTTTTGCCGCCCGCCAGAAGGCGAGCGACTACCGGTGGACCTATCGCTGTGCTTGCTTAAGGAAACCTCCATTTTTTCATCAATTACGAGATTCCCAGATTCCACCTAGGAAGAGCTACCCTTCCTCTCCCTCGCTGGGCGAGGAGCAGGAAGAACATGAGGTCGTGACTTAGTTAGGGTGGTCATATTACTCTTAGAAGAGTTGTCAGGCCGTGTTCTTGGCTTGACTGGCTGAGAAGCAGCAGCAGCCTGAGAATAGGAAGTTGTAACAGGGGTATCAGGTTGAGAAGTGGATTGGACAGGAGGCTGAGATGGAGAGGTAGAATGTGTGACAAGAGGAACCGGTTCAGGGTCAGTCTGTGTCGCAGCAGAGCACATCACGGGACGGGACATCACCGCCGAAGCATAGGACCTATTCGGCGTAGGAGTTGCATGCAACTCCTTCACCTTTTTCCTTGCTTCATAGTAAGAGACACCCTCATTCGCCTTCACTGTGCAGACCTCTTTCTCCTCCTTCCACTTGGGACAATTCCTAGAGGAAGTGGAGTGAGCACCCTTACAGTGAAAGCAACAGATAGTCTCTGATGTGCATTGCTCAGCATCGTGACCCTGTGTTGCACATTTGCCACACACTGACTGTGAACCCGACAATTCTTAGCAACGTGCCCATATAATTGACACTTCATGCAACGGAGTAGGTTGAGGATATATGGTGTTACGTTAACAATTTCGTAACGAACTTTGACATGTGCCGGGAGTGAAACCTTGCCGAAAGTCAAAGCAATAGTGGCCGTCTTCGTCCTTATGCCTTCGAATAATCTAGTTATAAACCGGGCATCAATGACATCTTGCTGAGCAAGTTCCTCTATGATGTCTTCCTCACTCATCACCATGAGATCCCTGCAAGTGATAACACCCTTGCAGGAATTCATGGATGTTGGGATCTTGGCCTCGACATCATAGCAGTGGAACTTGTGCAGCTTTAACAAGTCCTTAACTTTGGAGGAATTATACGTCTTGACAAGGAGGTCTTCATTCACAAGTTTTTTCACTTGTTCCACCTCCCCAGCACAGCCACCTAAAACCTTTTTTTTTTTTTTTTTTTTCTTTATGCGAGGAAGAATTAACCAAAGGCCATGAGCCCGCAGTAACAGTTCCCTCCAAGAGAAAAACATAATACAATAGAGAGCGAAATTCAAGATCCGATCATTTTGAGATGCCTGGACACACTGCTTTTGAAAGACTGGAGATCATAGGCAGCAGGAAATACAGACAGAGGTAGACAGTTGCAGAGCTGACCTGTTGCATAAATGAAAGACTGGGAGTAACGGTTAACTCTTGCATTAGAGAGTTGGACAGAAAAGGGATGAGAGTTTGCTGCCAGACGGGTGCCACGCGCCCGTCGTAGAGGTGGAGGAATGCAAGCCGACAGTTCAGAGGAGCAGTGACCATTAAAGTAGCAATAGAAAAGAGATAAATATGCAACAGTGCGGCGAAGAGACAGAGGTTGGAGGGAGTCAGTAAGAGGAGGAGAGTTAATGAGACGAAAAGCCTTTGACTCCACCCTATTGAAAAGAGCTGTATGTGGGGAGATTCCCCACACATGAGAGTTGTACTCCACACAGGGGCGGATAAAACCCCTGTATAAAGTCAACAATTGTGCAGGGGTAAAGAAAGAGCGGAGTCGGCTTAGAACACCCAATCTCTTGGAAGCAGATTTTACAAGAGATGTAATATGATCTTTCCAAGATAAGTCCCGAGTAAATGAAACCCCAAGCATGTTCAAGTATGATGCAGGATTAAGCTGAATATTATTAAACATTAGTGGGTATACCTGTGGAAGATTTTGTCAGGTTGATAGGTGTAAGAACTGAGCCTTAGATGCATTAAAAACAACCATATTATTTTTACCCCAGTCAAAGATACGAGCCAAGTCAGACTTTAGGTGTGCCATAGCCTCATCCCTTGTTTGTTGAAGTAATTGTTGAGAAGGGCGTTGCAGGACCGAAGGGAAAGGTGAAGGGTGGAGTCATCAGCTATGAGTGGATAGGGTTAGATGTATAGCTTAGAAGATCATTGATGAATAAAAGGAAGAGAGTTGGTGATAGGACAGAGGCCTGAGGAACACCAATGTTGATAGATCAAGGAGAAGAACGATGGCCGTCTACAAAAGCAGCTATAGAACGACCAGAAAGGAAGCTAGCGATGAAGGCACAGGTAGAAGGATAGAAACTGTAGAAGGGCAGTTTGGAATTTAAAGATTTATGCCAGACTCGATCGAAAGCCTTTGAGATGTCAAGTGCAATGGCAAAGCATTCGCCAAAGTCCCGAAAGAAGGATGACCAGGAGTCTGAAAGGTAGGTGAGAAGATCGCCAGTGGAGCGTCCCTGACGGAACCCGTACTGACGATCGGAAAGAAGGTTGTGATTTATAACCAGAGACAAACGAGTCTGGGGCCATTCTGTCTGGGGCCTGTCAGTCCGTTGATCAGTCAGGGGTCGGTCAGGACCACCTCCCCCCCTTGAAGGGGGGAGGCAGTAGAGGCGTCCTCCATAGTACCACTCCCCCCTAACAGGGGAAGTGGGAAGAAGGAGAGAAAATGATCAAGGGACAAACAACTGGGGACCACACACTTAACCCGTCACGTCCCGAGGTTTTCCGCACCTCCGACATCCCCCGGTCAAGAGGTATTTTCGATTTTTTTTTTTTGGCTAAAACCTCCGCCTTTGGTGAGAAACATCGAAATTTCATAGAGACATCGCTCACCTGAGGTTTAAAATACTCAATCCAGATAGGAGTTCCTCCTTACCTGACTGGGTTTTCTAACATGCTGGCACCAAAGAAAACGAGTTCTATGGGAGGGTAACTATGTTATCCACTCATAAACGGTATTTATTTACTTACTTGGTACGAATTTATATGTAGTATGAGAGTATATTGGTTTTCAAATAGTAATATAGGCATTATAAGCATTGTTTCACTCACTAACTAATCACCATTCATGACCTTTTTTTCCCACATTACCTGATCATCATTTCTGACTGTTTGTTCCTCTAATGCTATGTAAACCTTTTCCTCCACATTGTCATCGATTGGGGAATCACTCTGGCCCTGAATGTCTTTATTGGCCAGGTCACTGGTAACAGGTGAATTGATGAGACAATGGCATGAGGGGGGGAGGGGGGAGGTTATGCGGTGTAAGGCATTGTCCCTGCTTGGCATCTTGCAAAGGAATAGAGGAAGGTGTCCCGTGTATACATACGAAAAATCACGCACGAAATTTGAAAATTGTGCAATTTAGGGACCTTGCAATTCCACGACGTACCAGTACGTCGCCGGGACTGGCAAATGCAAATCGATGCAACGCACCCATACGTCGACGGGACGGGGCGGGTTAAGTCTGAGGTTGCCCTCTCAAACCACTCCAGGGAGGCCCGACCGTGTCAGTTCACGCCCCAGAGCGATCAATGGGGGAGACCATCTGTGGGCGAGTAAGCAAAGGTAAACTCAGTATAGTAGAACAGACACCTACTGTTCTAACTAACAGGGAGAGGAGGAGAATGAGAACTAACTATACTATCGAGGACCAGATGGGTGAAAAGAAAGAACTAAAGCCAGTGAGGCAACCCTACAAGCTAGAGAAGAGCTCAGCACATGTCCACTCTCTTCACAACCATGCATCAAAGTCCTTTGAAAAGTCCTCTTTTTTTTTTTTTTTTTTATACGACCACTGAGGCCGGAGCCTCTGTTCATTAAGGCAAATATACATACATATACATACATATATATATATACGAACATATATATATATATACATATATACATACATACACACATCCATGCCTATGAACATACACACTTTCATGCATACGTCCATATATATATACTAATCTTTATTTTATTATTTTTTTGTTGCTTTATTTTTATTTTTATTTAGTTTTTTATATTTTTAACCTTATATTAAATAATCAAATACCTAATCTAAATACCCAAAAACTAACCACCTATCAGACAAATCGCTAACCTATACTAAATCCTAAGAGACAAATAACTAGACCTAAACTAATGTTAAAAAGCCTCGACCAATAGAACACCATCGACTGCAGATATGTAATGCCTTTGTACATTACATACCTGCACTCATCACCTGGTGACTGTCAGTCAAGGCACAACCTAATATAGGGGACATCAATATATGAGAGGGGACCAGACGAGTCAGGAGCATTTCCATATATGTCAGCTGTCGTCCCTAATTAGAATAACTTAAGGAAGATAGTATAATGTATATACATATTTTGTACAAAAGTGAAGAACCTCGCCCAGCATACCACCATAGACTGCAAGTGCCCAATACCTTCCTATATTACACACTTGCAATCATCAGCTGGTGACTGTCAGACGAGGAACTTGGCTCAATGTAGGGGACATCTATATTAGAAATAGATCGGTGGGAGGAGGAACTATTTAAAATATGTCAACTGTCAACCCTAATTAATATTACAATACATAGATAGTTATCGTTGATAAAAACCAAAACCACACAGAAAAAAGGTCAATGACTGATCATTCCGGTCTCTCTCAAGAAAGCCATGAATTTATCAGTCATAACAATGTCCCCATCAGTCAGGATGGTGGAAACGGTGAAGGGGACGTGTACTGCGCCACAGTAATTTATAAGTGAAGCACGTTCACGAATAAATCGCCGACAGCGCAGGATGATATGACTGATAGATAACACCGCATTACAGATGTCACAGTGCGGTGGTAAACGTCTTTCCATATAAGGTTTCATGTGGGTTAAAATGGTGGCATTGAGCCGTAACCATGCCAACACTTTTTCTTCTACGTGACTGGGACGGTTGGCAGTGTTCCAGGCGCCCAGGTATGGCTTACAAGTTGGAATGTTTAGTCTGGTCAACTAACCTTGCCACACAAGATTTATTGATTTCTTTCCGAGAAAGAGACTCGACCGTAGATCACGAGGAACGTCCCATGTCTCCTCGAGCTCCACAGCCGACTTTGCAAGTAAGTCAGCCTGCTCATTGCCGTAGATATGACAATGACCAGGCACCCAGATCAGCATGAATGACTTGTTGCATGAATGCAACTTATTAACGATGCGGCCCTGGATCTCGTGAGAGACCGTAGTGCAAGATGCAATTGCCTGAAGGGCTGATTTTGAATCTGAAAATATGACAAATGAGTCATGCCTAGAATTGAGAGCATAGTCTATGGCTTTGTCAATAGCAAAAAGTTCTGAAGTAAACACAGATGTATGAGTCGGCAACCCATACCTGAGAACACATTCAGTCGACCACACACTTGCACCCACACATTCACTCGACTTGGAGCCGTCGGTGTACAATTGATCTGACCCCAAGTGACGAACAATGATTTTACGAAACAAGTGGTGAACCTCCGCCTCCGGCGCCTTGGCCTTTGGTGCTGGGAGCCATGTAACATCCACTGTAAAGACGCGTGGCTCCCAAGGCGATATATTTTTAAGCACCAACTTGTCACAGTCACTGGGGTCCACACCAAGCCCCTGAGTCAGTGGCGAGCGGCAAGTGGCCGACGCACCCCCCGCAGAAGGTGGTGGTATTGACGCAGGGGGGTAAAGATCACATTGCCGATATAACTTTTCCTTAATGTTCATAACCCATACAATAATGCCAGGTGGTCACGGCGAATACGTAGGGGAGGCACATTCGCCTCCACTTCTATATGAGCCACACGGGTACACTGGAAGGCTCCAAGACACATTCGCAAACATTTATTCTGTAACACACCCAATCCTTTCAGCGTGGCATCGGATGCCGAGCCATACACCTGTGCGCCATAGTCTATCTTCGATCGAAGAAGGGACTTATACACCATTGAAAAAGATTTTATGTCAGCACCCCAGGTAGTACCCGCTAGGTACTAGAGAACATTTAATGGTTTATCACAACAAGCAAGCAAAGTATTAACGTGAAGTTTAAAATTCATTCTACGATCAAAATGTATTCCTAAAAATTTTAAAGATTTTTGAAAAGGTACCGCCTGATTATCCAAAGTTAAGCACAAATTAGGTACTTTACGATTAGTGAAGAGTATAGCGGCACACTTACGTACGGAAAACTTAAATCCCCACTGCAAGGCCCATTGGTGGACGGAGTCAAGGGCTGCTTGAATCCGCCCATCCGAAAATTGTGCATTACGGGAAGAGTGCCAAATGGCACAATCGTCAGCGTAGAGCGAGTATTTAAGATTCCTCGGGATGGGAGCTGATGACAGAATATCATTGATCATAATACAAAATAAAGTAGGACTAAGCACACTTCACTTTGGCACCCCGTTTTCGTGGATAAATATATCCGATGTTACGTTACGGGGCAATTTGACAGAGAAAGTTGTCCCTTAAGAAATTTGAAATAAAAATAGGCGAATTTCCTCTTAAACCATAAGCATAGAGCTTCATTAGTATACCGTGTCGCCATGTTATGTCATTGGCTTTATGGATGTCCAAGAACACCCCTATCATGAATTCTTTATTGGCAAATGCCTCTGCAATACAATGCTCGAAATTCATTAAATCATCTAGTGAACTTCTGTATTTACGGAAGCCACATTGTTGATCATTTAACAAATTCTTCAATTCTAAAACAAAAAGAAGCCTATTGTTAACCATACGTTCCATGACCTTACATAGACAAGAAGTCAACACAATAGGACGAAAAGAAGTGGGATTCATAAGACGACCAGCCTCTTTGGGTATCGGTATGACGTGCGCAAAGTGCCATGAGTTTGGGAACGTTCGAGACGCCCAAATCTCATTGTACAATGCTAACATCTTAATCAGGTTGTCCTGATTAAGATGCTGGATCATACCGTAGGTGATGGTGTCTGGTCCAGGGCTGGTGTCTTTACAGGATTTAAGGGCATAGAGCAGTTCATCTAGCGTTAACTCTCGGTTGTATGGGGAGTCTACGTCTTCTGTGGCAAAGTCTAATATCTGTAGCTCAGCCATGCGTTTATGATCTTGAAAACGCGGGTCATAATTGGCTGAGCTACTTACATGAGAAAAACTCCTATCGAGGATGTTAGCAACTTCCATGGGCTCGTCATAGGTGGTGTTATTCACCTGCAAGGTGGTCACAGCGACGTATGGGCTTTTATTATTTAATAATCTTATAGTGGACCAGACTTTATGTAATTGTGTTGTACGAGTGACCGTGGACACAAAGGACCGCCAGGAGTCACGTTTAGCCCTTCTTATTATTCTCTTTATCTCAGCCCGTGCCTGTTTGTATGCAATAAAATTTTCCTCAGTGGGTTGAATATCAAAAATCCTGTATCTCCTATTGCGTTTTCTTAACGCTTGTCAGCAATCCGGCGTCCACCAATGTGCTCTATGCTTCGCATGAACTGTGGAAGTCTTGGAAATAGCCACCTCAGCTGCGTGTAATATGGAAGTAGTTATATTTTCGACCTTAACATCTATGGTCTCCCCAGATATATCTAAATTGGCGATCCTTGAGAAGGATCTCCAATCTGCTTTCTTATAGTTAAATTTTGGAGGTGGAGGGTCCGAAATGATGTCGCGTGTGTAAGAAATACAGATGGGTAAATGATCATTTCCCAAGGAGTCGTCGTAAGGGTCCCATGAGAAATCTTGATGTATACCAGGGGAGGCCAAAGACAAGTCAATGGCCGAAAAGTTACCAGTACGATCATCTACACGAGTCGGTTTAGCATCGTTCAGAAGACAGAGGTTGGACTGTAGTATTAGGTTGGCTACTTGCTCCCCACGACAATCAATCCTCAAGCTACCCCATTGATATTGATGGGCGTTAAAATCGCCCAACACTAACTTATTCCCATGCAGATGGTCAAATAGTGAATATATAGCATCACTATCAATGGGGCCATGTGGAGGATAGTAGAGAGAGCAACTAGACAGATACGTGTTATTAAATTTTGCTCTGCACGCGACTGCTTCTAGAGTATAATTTAGAATTACTTCTGTTTGTGGGTGTGATTTGTGTGTGTAAATAGGTACCTCGTGACCTTCATATCTTCTATACGAGTGGTAGTGTTATAACTGTGGAGGATCAGGATGATTCTCCTGCCGCATCTCCTGTAAACAAATAACATCTGGCCTGTGTATTAACAGCAAGATTGCTATATCTTGTAACTTATTCCCAATACCTTTAAAATTCCACTGCAATACAATGAAAGCGACGGTTTAAGATTTACGTTGGGAGCCAGTGTGTTTTGGCTTTTTTTCCCTCCCGCCAGAAGGCGAGCGACTACCGGTGGACCTATCCCGGTGCTTGCTTACGGAAACCTCCATATTTTCATCAATTACGAGGTTCCCAGATTCCACCGAGGAAGAGCTACCCTTCCTCTCCCTCGCTGGGCCAGGAGCAGGAAGAACATGAGGTCGTGACTTAGTAAGGGTGGTCATATTACTCTTAGAAGAGTTGTCAGGCCTCGTTTTAGGATTGACTGACTGAGAAGCAGTAACAGCCTGAGAATAGGAAGTTGTAACAGGGGTATCAGGTTGAGAGGTGGATTGGACAGGAGGCTGAGATGGAGAGGTAGAATGTGTGGCAAGAGGAACCGGTTCAGGGTCAGTCTGTGTCGTAGCAGAGCACATCACGGGACGGAACATCACCGCCAAAGCATAGGACCTATTTGGCGTAGGAGTTGCATGCAACTCCTTCACCTTTTTCCTCGCTTCATAGTAGGAGACACCCTCATTCGCCTTCACTGTGCAGACCTCTTTCTCCTCCTTCCACTTGGGACAATCCCTAGAGGAAGTGGAGGGAGCACCCTTACAGTGAAAGCAACAGATAGTCTCTGATGTGCATTGCTCAGCATCGTGACCCTGTGTTGCACATTTGCCACACACTGACTGTGAAGCCCGAGAATTCTTAGTAACGTGCCCATATAATTGAGACTTCATGCAATGGAGTGGGTTGGGGATATATGGTCTTACATTAACAATTTCGTAATCAACTTTGACATATGCCGGGAGTGAAATCTTGCCGAAAGTCAAAACAATAGTGGACGTCTTTGTCTTTATGCCTTCGGAAAATCTAGTAATAAACCGGGCACCAATGACATCTTGCTGAGCAAGTTCCTTTATGATGTCTTCCTCACTCATCACCATGAGGTCCCTGCAAGTGATATCACCCTTGCAGGAATTCATGGATTTTGGGATCTTGGCCTCGACAACATAGCAGTGGAACGTGCGCAGCTTTAACAAATCCTTAACTTGGGATGAATTACACGTCTTGACAAGTAGGTCTCCATTTACAAGTTTTTTCAATTGTTCCACCTCCCCAGGCATCAATAACCTTCTTGATCATGAAGGGTTTGAGTCCGCTCAAGGGAGTGGAACCTAGAGCATGGATGATTACAAATTCTGCATTATTTACATTTTTATCCAGAGGCAAACGAGAGTGGGGCCGTTCTGTCTGGGGCCTGTCAGTCCGTTGATCAGTGAGAGATCAGTGAGACACTCCTCCCCCCTAAGGGGGGGGAGACAGTATGGGCGTCCTCCATAGTACAACTCCCCCCTAATGGGGGAAGTGGGAAGAAGGAGAGAAAACGATGAAGGGACAAAGAACCGGGAACCACACACTTAAGTCTGAGGTTGCCCTCTCAAACCACTCCAGGGAGGCCCAACCGTGTCAGTTCACGCCCCAGAGCGCTCAGTGGGGGGGAACTTCCGTGGGCAAGTAAGCAAAGGTAAACTCAGTATAGTAGAACAGACACCTACTGTTCTAACTAACAGGGAGAGGAGGAAAATGAGAACTAACTATACTATCGAGCACCAGAAGGGTGAAAAGAAAGAACTAAAGCCAGTGAGGCAACCCTACAAGCTAGAGAAGAGCTCAGCACACGTCCTCTCTCTTCACAACAATGCATCAAAGTTCTTCGAAAAGTCCTCTTTTTTTTTTTTTTTTTTATCGACCACTGAGGCCGAAGCCTCTGGTCATTAAGGCAAATATATATATATATATATATATATATATATATATATATATATATATAATTTAAATATATATATATATATATATATATATATATATATATATATATATATATATATATATATATATACGTAATACATACATACACACACACATCCATGCATACGAACATAGACACTTTCATGCACACGTACATAAATATATAATAATTTTTATACTATTATTTTTTTGAATTTTCATTTTTATTATTTTTATTTATTTTTTTATATTTTTAACCTTATATTACTTATAATCAAAAATACATAATCTAAATACCCTAAAACTAACCACCTAACAGAGAAATCGGTAACCTATAATAAATCCTAAGAGACAAATAACTAGACCTACACTAATGTTAAAAAAGCCTCGACCAATAGAACACCATCGACTGCAGTTATGTAATGCCTTTCTTCATTACATACCTGCACTCGATCACCTTGTGACTGTCAGGCAAGGCACAACCTAATACAGGGGACATCAATATATGAAAGGGGACCAGACGAGTCAGGAGCATTTCCATACACCTCAGCTGTCGTCCCTAATTAGAATAACTTATGCAAGATAGTATAATGGATTTACATATTTTGTACAAAAAGTGAAGAACCTCGCCCAGCATACCACCACAGACTGCAAGTGCCCAATACCTTCCTATATTGCACACTTGCACTCATCAGTTGGTGACTGTCGAGGAACTTGGCTTAATGTAGGGGACATCTATATTAGAAATAGATCAGTGGGAGGAGGAACTATTTCAAATATGTCAACTGTCAACCCTAAATAATATTACAATATATACATAGTTATTGTTGATAAAAACCAAAACCACACAGTAAAAACGTCACACGACTCTGATCATTCCGGTCTTTCTCAAGAAAGCCATCAATTAATCCGTCATAACAATGTCCCCATCACCCAGAATGGTGGAAAGGGTGAAGGGGACGTCTACTGCGCCGCAGTAATTTATAAGTGAAGCACGTTCACGAATAAATCGCCGACAGCGCAGGATGATATGACTGATAGAGAACACCGCATTACAGATGTCACAGTGCAGTGGGAAGCGTCTTTCCATATATGGTTTCATGTGGGTTAAAATGGTGGCATTGAGCCGTAACCGTGCCAACACTTTTTCTTCTACGCGACTGGGACGGTTGGCAGTGTCATGGTCGCCCAGGTACGGCTTACAATTTGGAATGTTTAGTCTGGTCCACTGACCTTGCAACAGAAGATTTATTAAGATCTTTTCGAGAGAAAGACTCGACCGAAGATCACGAGGAACGTCCTATGTCTCCTCGAGCTCCACAGCCAACTTTGCAAGTAAATCAGCCTGCTCATTGCCGTAGATACGACAATGACCAGGCCCCCAGATCAGCGTGAATGACTTATTGCATGAATGCAACTTATTAACGATGCGGCCCTGGATCTCGTGAGAGACCATAGTGCAAGATGCAATTGCCTGAAGGGCAGATTTTGAATCTGAAAATATGACAAATGAGTCATGCCTAGAATTGAGAGCATAGAGTATGGCTTTGTCAATAGCAAAAAGTTCTGAAGTAAACACAGATGTATGAGTCGGCAACCAATACCTGAGGGCACATTCAGTCGACCACACACTTGCACCCACCCATTCACTCGACTTGGAGCCGTCGGTGTACAATTGATTGGACCCCAAGTGACGAACAATGATGTTACGAAACAAGTGGTGGACCTCCGCCTCCGGCGCCTTGGTCTTTGGTGCTGGGAGCCATGTAACATCCACTGTAAAGACGGGTGGCTCCCAAGGCGATATTTTTTAAAGCACCAACTTGTCACAGTCACTGGGGTCCACACCAAGCTCCTGAGTCAGTAAGTGGAGGCGAGCGGCAAGTGGTCGACGCACCCCCCGCAGAAGGTGGTGGTATTGACGCACAGGGGTACAGGCCACATTGCCAATATAACTTTTCCTTAATGTTCATAACCCATACGATAATGCCAGGTGGTCACGGCGAATACGGAGGGGAGGCACATTCGCCTCCACTTCTATATCAGCGACACGGGTACACCGGACGGCTCCAAGACACATTCGCAAGAATTTATTCTGTAACACATCCAATCCTTTCAGCGTGGCATCGGATGCCGAGTCATACACTTGTACGCCATAGTCTAGCTTCGATCGAATAAGGGACTTATACACCATTAATAAAGATTTTCTGTCGGCACCCCAGGTAGTACCTGCTAGGTACTTGAGGACATTTAATGGTTTATCACAACTAGCAAGCAAAGTATTAACGTGAAGTTTAAAATTCATTCTATGATCAAAATGTGTTCCTAAAAATATTATAGAATTTTGAAAAGGTACCGCCTGATTATCCAAAGTTAAGCACAAATTAGGTACGTTACTATTAGTGAAGACTATAGAGGCACACTTACGTACGGAAAAACTTAAATCCCCACTGCAAGGCCCATTGGTGGACGGAGTCAAGGGCTGCTTGAATCCGCCCAGCCAAAAACTATGCATTCCGGAAGAGTGCCATATTGCACAATCGTCAGCATAGAGCGAGTATTTAAGATCCCTCGGGATGGGAGCTGAAGACAGAATATCATTGGACATAATACTAAATAAAGTAGGACTAAGCACACTTCCCTGTGGCACTCCGTTTGCCTGGATAAATATATCCGATGTTATGTTACGGGGCAATTTGACAGAGAAAGTTCTGTCCCTAAAGAAATTTGAAATAAAAATAGGCAAATTTCCTCTTAAACCATACGCATAGAGCTTCATTAGTATACCGTGTCGCCATGTCATGTCATAGGCTTTATGGATGTCCAAGGACACCCCTATCATGAATTCTTTATTGGCAAATGCCTCTGCAATAAAATGCTCCAAATTCATTAATTGATCTAGTGAACTTCTGTATTTATGGAAGCCACATTGTTGATCATTTAACAAAATCTTCGACTCTAAAACAAAAAGAAACCTATTGTTAACCATACGTTCCATGACCTTACATAGACAAGAAGTCAACACAATAGGACGAAATGAAGTGGGATTCATAAAACGACCAGCCTCTTTGGGTATCGGTATGACGTGCGGAAAGTGCCATGAGTTTGGGAACGTTCGAGACGCCCAAATCTCATTGTACAATGCTAACATCTTAATCAGGTTGTCCTGATTAAGATGCTGGATCATACCGTACATGATGGTGTCTGGTCCAGGGCTGGTGTCTTTACAGGATTTAAGGGCAAAGAGCAGTTCATCCAGCGTAAACTCTCGGTTGTACGGAGAGTCTACGTCTTCTGTGGCAAAGTCTAATATCTGTAGCTCAGCGATGCGTTTATGATCTTGAAAACGCGGGTCATAATTGGCTGAGCTACTTACATAAGAAAAACTCCTGGCGAGGATGTAAGCAACGTCCACGGGCTCGTCATAGGTGGTGTTATTCACCTGAAAGGTGGTCACAAGGAAGTTTGGGCGTTTATTATTTAATAATCTTATAGTGGACCAGACTTTATGTAATGGTGTTGTACGAGTCACCGTGGACGGAAAGAACCGTCAGGAGTTACGTTTAGCCCTTCTTATTATTCTCCTTGCTGCAGCTCGTCCCTGTTTGTATGCAATAAAATTTTCCTCAGTGGGCTGGCTATCAAAAATCCTGTATATCCTATTGCGTTTTCTTAATGCTTGTCGGCAATCCGGCGTCCACCAATGTGTTCTATGCTTCGCATGAACTGTAGAAGTCTTGGGAATAGCAGGATCGGCTGTGTGTAATATGGAAGTAGTTATATTTTCGACCTTAACATCTATTGTCTCCCCTCATATATCTAAATTGGCGATCCTTGAGAAGGATCCCCAATCTGCTTTCTTATAGTTAAATTTTGGAGGTGGAGGGTCCGAAATGATGTCGCGTGTGTAAGAAAGACGGATGGGTAAATGATCATTTCCCAAGGAGTCGTCGTAAGGGTCCCATGAGAAATCTTGATGTATACCAGGGGAGGCCAAAGATAAGTCAATGGCCGATAAGTTACCAGTACGATCATCTACACGAGTAGCTCTACCATCGTTCAGAAGACAGAGGTTGGACTGTAGTATTAGGTTGGGTACTTGCTCCCCACGACCATCAATCCTCAAGCTACCCCATTGATAGTGATGGGCGTTAAAATCGCCCAACACTAACTTATTCCCAGGCAGATGATCAAATAGTGAATATGAAGCATCACTATCAATGGGGCCATGTGGAGGATAGTAGAGAGAGCAACTAGACAGATACGTGTTATTAAATTTTACTCTGCACACGACTGCTTCCAGAGTATAATTTAGAATCACTTCTGTTTGTGGGTGTGATTTGTGTGTGTAAATGGCTACTCCGTGACCTTCATATCTTCTATACGAGTGGTAGTGTTATAACTGTGGAGGATCAGGATGATCCTCCAGGCGCGTCTCCTGTATACAAACAACATCTGGCCTGTGTACTGACAGCAAGATTGCTATATCTTGTAACTTATTCCCAATACCTTTACAATTCCATTGTAATACACTGAAAGCGACGGTTTAAGACCTACTTTGGGGGCCAGTGTGTTTAGGCATTTTTTGCCGCCCGCCAGAAGGCGAGCGACTACCGGTGGACCTATCGCTGTGCTTGCTTAAGGAAACCTCCATTTTTTCATCAATTACGAGATTCCCAGATTCCACCTAGGAAGAGCTACCCTTCCTCTCCCTCGGTGGGCGAGGAGCAGGAAGAACATGAGGTCGTGACTTAGTTAGGGTGGTCATATTACTCTTACAAGAGTTGTCAGGCCTAGTTCTAGGCTTGACTGACTGAGAAGCAGGAGCAGCCTGAGAAGAAGAAGTTGTAACAGGGGTATCAGGTTGAGAGGTGGATTGGACAGGAGGCTGAGATGGAGAGGTAGAATGTGTGCCAAGAGGAAACGGTTCAGGGTCAGTCTGTGTCGCAGGAGAGCACATCACAGGACGGGACATCACCGCCGAAGCATAGGACCTATTCGGCATAGGAGTTGCATGCAACTCCTTCACCTTTTTCCTCGCTTCATAGTAGGAGACACCCTTAGTCGCCTTGACTGTGCAGACCTCTTCCTACTCCTTCCACTTGGGACAATCCCTAGAGGAAGTGGAGTGAGCACTCTTACAATGAAAGCAACAGATAGTCTCTGATGTGCATTGTTCAGCATCATGAACCTGTGTTGGACATTTGCCACACACTGACCGTGAAGCCCTACAATTCTTAGCAACGTGCCCATATAATTGACACTTCATGCAACGGAGTGGGTTGAGGATATATGGTGTTACATTAACAATTTCGTAACCAACTTTGACAAGTGCCGGGAGTGAAACCTTGCCGAAAGTCAAAACAATAGTGGCCGTCTTCGTCCTTATGCCTTTGGAAAATCTACTTATAAACCGGGCATCAATGGCATCTTGCTGAGCAAGTTCCTCTATGATGTCTTCCTCACTCATCACCATGAGATCCCTGCAAGTGATAATACTGTTGCAGGAATTCATGGATGTTGGGATCTTGGCCTCGACATCATAGCAGTGGAACTTGCATAGCTTTAACAAGTCCTTAACTTGGGAGGAATTACACGTCTTGACAAGGTGGTCTCCATTCACAAGTTTTTTCACTTGTTCCACCTCCCCGGCACAGCCATCAATAACCTTCTTTTTTTTTTTTTTTAATGTGAGGAAGAAGGAACGAAAGGCCATGAGCCCGCAGTAACAGTTCCCTCCAAGAGAAAAACATAATACAATAGAGAGCCAAATTCAAGATCCGATCATTTTGAGATGCCTGGACACACTGCTTTTGAGAGACTGGAGATCATAGGCAGCAGGATATACAGACAGAGGTAGACAGTTCCAGAGCTGACCTGTTGCATAAATGAAAGACTGGGAGTAACGATTAACTCTTCCATTAGAGAGTTGGACAGAAAAGGGATGAGAGTTTGCTGCCAGACGGGTGCTACGCGCCCGTCGTAGAGGTGGAGGAATGGAAGCAGACAGTTCAGAGGAGCAGCGACCATTAAAGTAGCGATTGAAAAGAGATAAAGTTGCAACAGTGCGGCGAAGAGACAGAGGTTGGAGGGAGTCAGTAAGAGGAGGAGACTTAATGAGACGAAAAGCCTTTGACTCCACCCTATTGAGAAGAGCTGTATGTGGGGAGAGTCCCCACACATGAGAGTTGTACTCCACACAGGGGCAGATAAAACCCCTGTATAAAGTCAATAATTGTGCAGGGGTAAAGAAAGAGCGGAGTCGGCTTAGAATACCCAATCTCTTGGAAGCAGATTTTACAAGAGATGTAATATGAGCTTTACAAGATATGTCCCGAGTAAATGAAACCCCAAGCATGTTCAAGGATGATGCAGGATTAAGCTGAATATTATTAAACATTAGTGGGTATACCTGTGGAAGATGTTGTCAGGTTGATGGGTTTAAGAACTGAGTCTTAGATGCATTAAAAACAACCATATTATTTTTACCCCAGTCAGAGATACGAGCCAAGTCAGACATTAGGTGTGCCTTAGCCTCATCCCTTGTTTGTTGAAGTAACTGTTGAGAAGGGCGTTGCGGGAACCGAATGGAAAGGTGAAGGGTGGAGTCATCAGCGTATGAGTGGATAGGGTTAGATGTACAGCTTAGAAGATCATTGATGAATAAAAGGAAGAGAGTTGGTGATAGGACAGAGGCCTGAGGAACACCAATGTTGATAGATCTAGGAGAAGAACGATGACCGTCTATAAAAGCAGCTATAGAACGACCAGAAAGGAAGCTAGCGATGAAGGCACAGGTAGAAGGATAGAAACCGTAGAAGGGCAGTTTGGAATTTAAAGATTTATGCCAGACTCGATCGAAAGCCTTTGAGATGTCAAGTGCAATGGCAAAGCTTTCACAAGAGTCCCGAAAGGAGGATGACCAGGAGTCTGAAAGGAAGGTGAGAAGATCGCCAGTGGAGCGTCCCTGATGGAACCCATACTGACGATCGGAAAGAAGGTTGTGATTTATATCCAGGGAAAAACGAGTCTGAGGCCGTTCTGTCTGGGGCCTGTCAGTCCGTTGATCAGTCAGGGGTCGGTCAGGACCACCTCCCCCCCTGAGGGGGGGAGGCAGTAGGGGCGTCCTCCATAGTACCACTCCCCCCTAACAGGGGAAGTGGGAAGAAGGAGAGAAAACGATCAATGGACAAACAACTGAAGACCACACACTTAACCCGTCACGTCCCAAGGTTTTCCGCACCTCCGACATCTCCCGGTCAAGAGGTATTTTCGATTTTTTTTTTTTTTTGGCTAAAACCTTCGTCTTTGGTGAGAAACATCGAAATTTCATAGAGAAATTGCTCACCTGAGGTTGAAAATACTCAATCCAGAGAGGAGTTCCTCCTTACCTGACTGGGTTTTCTAACATGCTGGCACCAAAGAAAACGAGTTCTATGGGAGGGTAACTATTTTATCCGCTCATAAACGGTATTTACTTACTTGGTACGAATTTATATATAGTATGAGAGTATATTGGTTTTCAAATAGTAATATAGGCATTATCAGCATTGTTTCACTCACTAACTAATCACCGTTCATGACCTTTTTTTCCCACATTACCTGATCATCATTTCTGATTGTTTGTTCCTCTAATGCCATGTAAACCTTGTCCTCCACATTGTCATCGATTGGGGAATCACTCTGGCATTGAATGTCTTTATTGGCCAGGTCACTGGTAACAGGTGAATTGACGAGACAATGGCGTGAGGGAGGGAGGGGGGAGGTTATGCGGTGTAAGGCATTGTCCCTTCTTGGCATCTTGTAGATGAATAGAGGAAGGTGTCCCGTGTATACATACGAAAAATCACGCACAAAATTTTAATATTGTGCAAATTAGGGACCTTCCAATTTGACGACGTACCGGTACGTTGCTGGTACTGGCAAATGCAAATCGATACAACGTACCCATATGTCGACGGGACGGGGCGGGTTAAGTCTGAGGTTGCCCTCTCAAACCACTTCAGGGAGCCCCGACCGTATCAGTTCACTTCCCAGAGCAATCAGTGGGGGGGATCCTCCGTGGGCGAGTAAGCAAAGGTAAACTCAGTATAGTAGAACAGACATCTACTGTTCTAACTAACAGGGAGAGGAGGAAAATGAGAACTAACTATACTATCGAGCACCAGAAGGGTGAAAAGAAAGAACTAAATCCAGTGAGGCAACCGTACAAGCTAGAGAAGAGCTCAGCACATGTCCACTCTCTTCACAACCATGCATCAAAGTCCTTTGAAAAGTCCTCTTTTTTTTTTTTTTTTTTTTATACGACCACTGAGGCCGGAGCCTCTGTTCATTAATGCAAATATATATATATGTACATATATTGACATATACATATATATATACGAACATATATATATATACATACATACACATCCATGCATATGAAAATACACACTTTCATGCACACGTACATATATACCTACTAATTTTTATTTTATTTTTTTTTGTATTTATTTTTATTTTTATTTACTTTTTTATATTTTTAACCTTATATTAAATAATCAAAAATACCTAATCTAAGTACCCAAAAACTAACCACCTAATAGACAAATTGCTAACCTATACTAAATCCTAAGAGACAAATAACTAGACCTAGACTAATGTTAAAAAAGCCTCGACCAATAGAACACCATCGACTGCAGATATGTAATGCCTTTCTACATTACATACCTGCACTCATCACCTGGTGACTGTCAGTCAAGGCACAACCTAATATAGGGGACATCAATATATGAGAGGGGACCAGACGAGTCAGGAACATTTCCATATATGTCAGCTGTTGTCCCTAATTAGAATAACTCATGCAAGATAGTATAATGAATTTACATATTTTGTAGAAAAAGTGAAGAACCTCGCCCAGCATACCACCATAGACTGCAAGTGCCCAATACCTTCCTATATTACACACTTGCACTCATCAGCTGGTGACTGTCAGACGAGGAACTTGGCTTAATGTAGGGGACGTCTATATTAGAAATAGATCGGTGGGAGGAGGAACTATTTCAAATATGTCAACTGTCAACCCTTATTAATATTAGAATATATAGATAGTTATCATTGATAAAAACCAAAACCACACAGTAAAAAGGTCACATGACTGATCATTCCGGTCTCTCTCAAAAAAGCCATCAATTTATCAGTCATAACAATGTCCCCATCACCCAGGATGGTGGAAAGGGTGAAGGGGACGTCTACTGCACCGCAGTAATTTATAAGTGAAGCACGTTCACGAATAAATCGCCGACAGCGCAGGATGATATGACTGATAGAGAACACCGCATTAGAGATGTCACAGTGCGGTGGGAAGCGTCTCTCCATATAACGTTTAATGTGGGTTAAAATGGTGGCATTGAGCCGTAACCGTGCCAACACTTTTTCTTCTACGCGACTGGGACGGTTGGCAGTGTCACGGTCGCCCAGGTACGGCTTACAAGTTGGAATGATTAGTCTGGTCCACTGACCTTGCCACAGAAGATGTATTAATTTCTTTCCGAGAGAGAGACTCGACCGTAGATCACGAGGAACGTCCCATGTCTCCTCGAGCTCCACAGCCGACTTTGCAAGTAAGTCAGCCTGCTCATTGCCGTAGATGCGACAATGACCAGGCCCCCAGATCAGTATGAATGACATTGCATGAATGCAACTTATTAACGATGCGGCTCTGGATCTCGTGAGAGACCGTAGTGCAAGATGCAATTGCCTGAAGGGCTGATTTTGAATCTGAAAATATGGCAAATGAGTCATGCCTAAAATTGAGAACATAGAGTATGGCTTTGTCAATAGCAAAAAGTTCTGAATTAAACACAGATGTATGAGTCGGCAACCGATACCTGAGGGCACATTCAGTCGACCACACACTTGCACCCACACATTCACTCGACTTGGAGCCGTCGGTGTACAATTGATGGGACCCCAAGTGACGGACAATGATGATACGAAACAAGTGGTGGACCTGCGCCTCCGGCACCTTGGCCTTTGGTGCTGGGAGCCATGCGACATCCACTGTAAAGCCGGGTGGCTCCCAAGGCGATATATTTTTAAGCACCAACTTGTCACAGTCACTGGGGTCCACACCAAGCTCCTGAGTCAGTAAGTGGAGGCGAGCGGCAAGTGGCTGACGCACCCCCCGCAGAAGGTGGTGGTATTGACGCAGGGGGGTAAAGGCCACATTGCCGATATAACTTTTCCTTAATGTTCATAACCCATACGATAATGCCAGGTGGTCACGGCTAATACGGAGTTGAGCACATTCGCCTCCACTTCTATATGAGCCACACGGCTGCACTGGATGGCTCCAAGACACATTCACAAACATTTATTCTGTAACACATCCAATCCTTTCAGCGTGGCATCGGATGCCGAGGCATACACTTGTGCGCCATAGTCTAGCTTCGATCAAATAAGGGACTAATACACCATTAATAAAGATTTTCTGTAGGCACACCAGGTAGTACCCGCTAGGTACTTGAGGACATTTAATGGTTTATCACAACAAGCAAGCAAAGTATTAACGTGAAGTTTAAAATTCATTCTATGATCAAAATGTATTCCTAAAAATTTTACAGAATTTTGAAAAGATACCGTCTGATTATCCAAAGTTAAGCACAAATTAGGTATGTTACGAATAGTGAAGACTATAGCGGCACACTTACGTTCGGAAACTTAAATCCCCACTGCAAGGCCCATTGGTGGACGGAGTCAAGGGCTGCTTGAATCCGCCCAGCCAAAAACTGCATTACGGGAAGAGTGCCATATTGCACAATCGTCAGCGTAGAGCGAGTATTTAAGATTCCTCGGGATGGGAGCTGATGACAGAATATCTTTGATCATAATACTAAATAAAGTAGGACTAAGCACACTTCCCTGTGGCACCCCGTTTTCCTGGATAAATGTATCCGATGTTACGTTACGGGGCAATTTGACAGAGAAATTTCTGTCCCTTAAGAAATTTGAAATAAAAATAGGCAAATTTTCTCTTACACCATATGCATAGAGCTTCATTAGTATACCGTGTCGCCATGTCATGTCATAGGCTTCATGGATGTCCAAGGACACCCCTATCATGAATTCTTTATTGGCAAATGCCTCTGCAATACAATGCTCCAAATTCATTAAATGATCTAGTGAACTTCTGTATTTACGGAAGCCACATTGTTGATCATTTAACAAAATCTTCGACTCTAAAAGAAAAAGAAGCCTATTGTTAACCATACGTTCCATGACCTTACATAGACAAGAAGTCAACATAACAGAACGAAATGAAGTGGGATTCATAAGACGACCATCCTCTTTGGGTATCGGTATGACGTGCGCAAAGTGCCATGAGTTTGGGAACGTTCGAGACGCCCAAATCTCATTGTACAATGCTGACATCTTAATCAGGTTGTCCTGATTAAGATGCTGGATCATACCGTACGTGATGGTGTCTGGTCCAGGGCTGGTGTCTTTACAGGATTTAAGGGCAAGGAGCAGTTTATCTAGCATAAACTCTCGGTTGTATGGGGAGTCTACGTCTTCTGTGGCAAAGTCTAATATCTGTAGCTCAGCCATGTGTTTATGATTTTGAAAACATGGGTCATAATTGGCTGAGCCATTTACATGAGAAAAACTTCTGGCGAGGATGTTAGCAACGTCCACGGGCTCGTCATAGGTGGTGTTATTCACCTGCAAAGTGGTCACAGGGAAGTATGGGCGTTTATTATTTAATAATCTTATAGTGGACCAGACTTTATGTAATGCTGTTGTACGAGTCACCGTGGACACAAAGGACCGCCATTAGTTACGTTTAGCCCTTCTTATTATTGTACTTGCCTCAGCCGGTGCCTGTTTGTATCCAAGAATATTTTCCTCAGTGGGTTGACTATCAAAAATCCTGTATCTCCTATTGCGTTTTCTTAATGCTTGTCGGCAATCCGGCGTCCACCAATGTGCTCTATGCTTCGCATGAACTGTAGAAGTCTTGAGAATAGCAGCCTCAGCTGTGTGTAATATGGAAGTAGTTATATTTTCGACCTAAACATCTATTGTCTCCCCTCATATATCTTAATTGGCGATCCTTGAGACGGATCCCCAATCTGCTTTCTTACAGTTAGATTTTGGAGGTGGAGGGTCCGAAATGATGTCACGTGTATAAGAAAGACCGATGGGTAACTGATCATTTCCCAAGGAGTCGTCGTAAGGGTCCCATGAAAAATCTTGATGTATACCAGGGGAGGCCAAAGATAAGTCAATGGCCGAAAAGTTACCAGTACGATCATCTACTCGAGTAGCTCTTCCATCGTTCAGAAGACAGAGGTTGGACTGTAGTATTAGGTTGGCTACTTGCTCCCCACGACCATCAATCCTCAAGCTACCCCATTGATAGTGATGGACGTTAAAATCGCCCAATACTAACTTATTCCCAGGCAGATGATCAAATAGTGAATATGAAGCATCACTATCAATGGGGCCATGTGGAGGACAGTAGAGAGAACAACTAGACAGATACGTGTTATTAAATTTTACTCTGCACGTGACTGCTTCCAGAGTAGAATTTAGAATCACTTCTGTTTGTGGGTGTGATTTGTGTGTGTAAATGGCTACTCCGTGACCTTCAAATCTTCTATATGAGTGGTAGTGTTTTAACTGTGGAGGATCAAGATGATCCTCAAGGCGCGTCTCCTGTATACAAACAACATCTGGCCTGTGTACTGACAGCAAGATTGCTATACCTTGTAACTTATTCCCAATACCTCTACAATTCCACTGTAATACACTGAAAGCGACGGTTTAAGACTTACTTTGGGGGCCAGTGTGTTTAGGCATTTTTTGCCGCCCGCCAGAAGGCGAGCGACTACCGGTGGGCCTATCGCTGTGCTTGCTTACGGAAACCTCCATATTTTCATCAACTATGAGATTCCCAGATTCCACCGAGGATGAGCTACCCTTCCTCTCCCTCGCTGGGCCAGGAGCAGGAAGAACATGAGGTCGTGACTTAGTAAGGGTGGTCATATTCCCCTTAGAAGAGTTGTCAGGCCTCGTTTTAGGCTTGACTGACTGAGAAGCAGCAGCAGCCTGAGAATAGGAAGTTGTAACAGGGGTATCAGGTTGAGAGGTGGATTGGACAGGAGGCTGAGATGGAGAGGTAGAATGTGTGACAAGAGGAACCGGTTCAGGGTCAGTCTGTGTCGTAGTAGAGCACATCACGGGACGGGACATCACCGCCGAAGCATAGGATCTATTCGGCGTAGAAGTTGCATGCAACTCCTTCACCTTTTCCCTTGCTTCATAGTAGGAGACACCCTCAGTCGCCTTCACTGTGTAGACCTCTTTCTCCTCCTTCCACTTGGGACAATCCCTAGAGGAAGTGGAGTGAGCACCCTTACAATGAAAGCAACAGATAGTCTCTGATGTGCATTGCTCAGCATCATGAACCTGTGTTGGACATTTGCCACACACTGACTGTGAAGCCCTACAATTCTTAGCAACGTGCCCATATAATTGACACTTCATGCAACGGAGTGGGTTGAGGATATATGGTGTTACATTAACAATTTCGTAACCAACTTTGACAAGTGCCGGGAGTGAAACCTTGCCGAAAGTCAAAACAATAGTGGCCGTCTTCGTCCTTATGCCTTTGGAAAATCTAGTTATAAACCGGGCATCAATGGCATCTTGCTGAGCAAGTTCCTCTATGATGTCTTCCTCACTCATCACCATGAGATCCCTGCAAGTGATAATACCGTTGCAGGAATTCATGGATGTTGGGATCTTGGCCTCGACATCATAGCAGTGGAAATTGCACAGCTTTAACAAGTCCTTAACTTGGGAGGAATTACACGTCTTGACAAGGAGGTCTCCATTCACAATTTTTTTCACTTGTTTTACCTCCCCAGCACAGCCATCAATAACCTTCTTTTTTTTTTTTTATGCGAGGAAGAAGGAACCAAAGGCCATGAGCCCGCAGTAACAGTTCCCTCCAAGAGAAAAACATAATACAATAG